>NC_134576.1:86747510-86840010 GCF_050947875.1 Dermacentor variabilis
TTATTTTATATGTGCATGTCGCTTCGTATGAGCATACGGGCTACCGTCGGTGTTCCTGTCTACTGTCCTTTTCTGTATGTTGAAGTTTCTCACGCTTGCTTGCTCCTTGCTACAGTGTGATTCGCGTGTTGCGGCCGTCCACCTCCCTTCCCTCCATCCCTCCCTCCTTTCGGCTTGGAATTACTCTCGGCTCGCATTTCGAACGGCTGATGTGCCGAACTTCACGCACATGCAGTTGAAGCTGAGTAGTGTACTTCGTGGTCCCTGACGCTCCTGTACCTCGTGGCAGGCCCCGAGATCTTTCGTTTCCGAGGACTGCAACGTGGCGGTAGCTTCGCAACTGGGTTACGTTCGTTCGTATCGTCGGCTTTGCTCGAACCGCTACGTCGCTTCTTGTAGCAGCTTGGAAGAACATTCCATCAACTCGACGCATGTTCTGACTGGGGAAATTGTTACTCCACTTGCGTCACATATGGAAACTGAGCGCGTGCATTCGCGTTGCAATAAAGGCTTGGCGAATGTAGCTCGGCGTTGCCCATAGCAGCTACTTCGCAGAGAAAATTCTGCGAGAAACTCGCCAGAGCAACTCGGCATGCATTGTTTCGGAGGACATTGAGCATGATTCCACCTGGTGTACTAATGCAATTCATAATGGACTATACGGAGTTGACGACCTACGCGGCGACTACGTGGGCTCACGAGACGTCGCCAGTGTTAATTTAACAGGAAACATATTTTTCGTCCGACTAAGCTAGCATTTGGTGCAGCCATTCTGCGACTGTGTTACTAAATTTAAAAAGAGAGGGAGCGATTCTTACCATTGTAATTTATTCGCGTCGTCACACTAGACAGTTTTAGTTGGGCGGCCGCAACAACCCATCTATACCGCGCGCGAAGTCGTGCGTACGCAGCGAAGCGCGCGCGCATCAAACGGCAATAGGTGGCCGGACGCAAAAGCTGAGACGGTAATTGGTGACTTGCACTCGCAGGATCCGGTCGTCTGCTACTCAGCGCCGCCAAACGCCACCTTCTGAAACTGTGTAGCAAATATCAGCCGCCACGAAGTCAAACCACAAGCCGGAATCATATCTTCTGCAAGAGCCGTATCGAAAAATACGCTCTCGCGGACACACGAGAACACGCGATAACGTCCCGCAACGCCCCCAGAGCCCGCCGCAGCGGACGCTACGCAGATTTTGCAAAGCTGCGGGTGCACGCAAGAGGGCGTGCGCACTTCTGCGAACTGCGCATGCGCACTGTCGCCTCCGCGGGTTTCCTGCGTACGAAAAGCTGTTGCGGACGCCCAACTAAAACTGTATAATATCTAGATCCGCGGAGATCCGCACCCTGCACCCAAATGAAGGCGTTTGTATTTCTCCTGAAAGTCGCACTTGATGAAAGTCTATAAAAGCTGTTATTGTGCAGACGTGGCTTGCCGTTTTCGTCACTTGTAAGGTAGTTTGTTCAGTGTATACACTTCACCTGGCTTTCACCCTACATGTGGAGCAGCCTACTCCAGGCCATGTCTCCCACAAGCGCGACTATTTAGCCTTGTCACTTTTAAACCAGTGTTGTTCACCGCGACTCACCCATTACACGTACTTGTGTAGGCACCTTCAGGAACACATCTTGGCGATATAGTGAACTCTGGACAGGCGGACGAGTGTTACCTGGAAGCTTGACATCAGTGAGCAGCGAGTCAAATCTCGTGCATTTCAGTTGCGTTGGTGTACGTCATGGCACATCAGCGAGGAGCGTCTATACGACCTTTAGTGCCACTTCGACAAAGTTGAGAGTCTCGGAAAAGGGCAAAAAAGTAATGCTTGAATCGCCAAAGGCAAAACCTTACTTAGAAAACACTTCGCAAATTTCAGCAAGTGCTGTGACCCTCTGTGTGAGCTGACGAAGAAGATTATTACCGTCTTTCATACGGGGCGAGATTGCGGCTTTGTATTTAGTGCTAAAAACTCGAGAGAGGCACAGAAGGCCAATCTCCGAACGCTAACTGTTAACAGTTCTTTAGCAGAATAGAGATCACGTATTTACAAGGCACAAACGTATCCTACAGGGTCTGCCACATAAAATCAAAGCAACAAATGAACAAGCAAACAAAGAACACTTTCCGCTGGTACAATAGTAAGAGGCGTGGCACCTTTGGCGTCCGTAGCGCTTCTTGAAACCCTAGAAAACTTTTTTTTATATCAAAATCGGTCATTTTGAAGGCCTTGAAGTTTTTAAACCTCGTAAGGTTCTTAAGAAAGTTTGAAGGTTTTCATCGGCTAAGCTTAGTACATTTTCTCGGACATCCAGCCACAATGCCGGCGTAATCCGAGAGCCCAGACACTTCTATTGACAGGATTGTGATGGTTGGTGGCTGTTGACTTACTGCGATTTCTTCTGGTGCATATCTCGTTTCCTGTGGAATGAGAACAAAGTCTCCTCGATGTTGGACGCGATATCTCGTTTTCAAGCTGACAAAAATGTTGTTTCCTTGGTCCTCGGTTACGCCTTTGTATGGCTCTTACAGTAGCACTTAAACAATCCCCATGTCTTTTTTTACCGAGAACAGCCACAACCGCTGAACGTCCCACTTGCCACATGCCGTGGTGTCTAAATTAGGTCACCGTCTTTCGGTGGTTGGCTGCGAAGCAACGAACTCGAGACCAGCTTTGGGGCAGCATTCCGATTGGGGGCATAATGCCCGCGTGCCTGAAGCCTGTGGTCAGGTGCACGTTCTGAAAGCCTAGTGCTTAAAGCTTTCTTTTCTTTCTTTCTTTTTGTCAAAATTCGCTATTACGAGCTGTCTCGCACAACGAAGCATTGGAACACAAAAGCCCACTAGTTCTTCTTTTCTTTTCTTTTTTCTTTTCATTTTTATTACTGCTGCCTGATACGTATCTGTCTCTGACGTTCTCTACTCTACGAGTGATGTCGCTTTAATGCCCAGAGGACAACGCCAGCCACCGCTTTCGAAAAGAAAAAAAAATATCGGCGTTTCTTCTCGGAAGATAGAATCCTTGGATTCTGGCTCGGACAGATGCGCAAGCGGCTTTTAAAAGCGGTGCCACTTCTTTTCTTCTTCTTTCGTAAGCATGTGGTGTGCGCGACAGACCGTTAACGTTGCTGAAAGCCTACGCCACGCCTGCACACACACACTACCTTCCAATCACCGCTCCGCGTCTCCTCGTCTTTTGTGTGTGTGTGTGTGTGTGCGTGTGCGTGTGCATGTGTGTGTGTGTGTGTGTGTGTGTGTGTGTGTGTGTGTGTGTGTGTGTGTGTGTGTGTGTGTGTGTGTGTGTGTGTGTGTGTGTGTGTGTGTGTGTGTGTGTGTGTGTGTGTGTGTGTGTGTGTGTGTGTGTGTGTGTGTGTGTGTGTGTGTGTGTGTGTGTGTGTGTGTGTGTGTGTGTGTGTGTGTGTGTGTGTGTGTGTGTGTGTGTGTGTGTGTGTGTGTGTGTGTGTGTGTGTGTGTGTGTGTGTGTGTGTGTGTGTGTGTGTGTGTGTGTGTGTGTGTGTGTGTGTGTGTGTGTGTGTGTGTGTGTGTGTGTGTGTGTGTGTGTGTGTGTGTGTGTGTGTGTGTGTGTGTGTGTGTGTGTGTGTGTGTGTGTGTGTGTGTGTGTGTGTGTGTGTGTGTGTGTGTGTGTGTGTGTGTGTGTGTGTGTGTGTGTGTGTGTGTGTGTGTGTGTGTGTGTGTGTGTGTGTGTGTGTGTGTGTGTGTGTGTGTGTGTGTGTGTGTGTGTGTGTGTGTGTGTGTGTGTGTGTGTGTGTGTGTGTGTGTGTGTGTGTGTGTGTGTGTGTGTGTGTGTGTGTGTGTGTGTGTGTGTGTGTGTGTGTGTGTGTGTGTGTGTGTGTGTGTGTGTGTGTGTGTGTGTGTGTGTGTGTGTGTGTGTGTGTGTGTGTGTGTGTGTGTGTGTGTGTGTGTGTGTGTGTGTGTGTGTGTGTTTCGCGCCTTCTTCGCCACAGGGAATGTCGAAGTGATCATTTGCTCCGGTTAACGTCCCTGTCATCCCTATGCGCCAAACTTTCTCTCTCGCTCGCTCTTTCTGTTGCTTGACAAGGTTAACCACACCAGCACACACATCATCGTCGTCATCATCGTCATCATTTATGTACACTAGAGGCCGAAGACGTCTCCCAGAGATCTCCAATTCTATCTTGCATCAGTTGACTCCATGGTAGGCCTGTAAGTTTTCACCTTTCGTAACGCATAAATTAACAGAGAAGTTCATAGAGGCCTTCAATATTAAAGATATCGGATACGTTTGAGTCAAACTGCTATCAATATCGTTGAGAGGAAAATAGTTGGCGTAGCGTTACATCACATGTCGCGGGATCGACTGATAGGAAAGGCCAGCCGATTTACGTTCGCAATGTTCAGATTACAACTTGTTTTTCGTGACGCTATTCCCCGTCAGATTTGTATAAATAAGGTCCCTTCAATAAAATCACCAGTTGAAATATTGAGCTCGTGTCGTCTAGCTGTTCCCTTCTTCCGTGTGCTTCGTCCGCAACCCAAAGCATGAATATGAGTAGGTACCAAGGTCACCCAGCTTTCAGTGCTTCTGCTACAACCTGGTCGCCTCCGTCCTCCACTTCACACCCATTTTTACAACTATAATAGAACACACGGTTGTGTGTTCTACGCATTGCCACCGCCTGTCCAGCTTCATTCCTTCCTCTTAATAACCGTGGACTATCGTCTATCCTCGTTCGCAGCCAAATCCACACCGCTGTCTTCCTGCGTTTTTAGTGTTAAGGGGACTTGCATACATCCAACTCCCTTACTCGTTTAGATGCTGACTTCACTCACTCCACTCACTCACTCGCTCGCTCGCTCGGATCATCTGCACACGTGCGCGATGAATGCGTCCCCAGGCGGGCGCGAGACGAGGCTTCGACTTCGACCCTCACAAAGCGAGGGGCAAAAAGAACGTTAGATCCCAGGAATAAAAGAAACAAGAATGGTTACGCCAAGTCATCTACGGGAGGCGTTTTATTGTCCCACCCGCGGCCTTATATTCGGTTGCCTGCCGAGTTGCATGCGGTGGTGGAGAGCACGCACTAAATCACGGAGGGTGGGGGGGGGGGGGAGGGGGGCCACTAAAACAAGCTGTCAGCCGAACACACGCACTCGACAGCGACATTCGCGCCGCGCTGCGGCGTTCTCTTCCTCATTTCACCTTTCTTTCTCGCTCTCTCTCTCTCTTTCGCACACAAGAACGCGCGCTCACAAACATACTCTCACTCACACGCGTGCACATACTCGCCCTCAGAGCACCTAAGTGTCGCTTCCACACTAGACGCGCCCTCGTAAGGATCGCGCCGATTGCAATGTACACCTATACCGCCGGTTCTTCCAACTCCCTCAGCACATAAACTAGCGTTTCTTTACTTTTCTTTCTTTCTATTTCTAGCTTTATTTCAGCTCGTCACCAACCGGCTCTAAGTGCCATTCTCATCATCGCTAACAGCGGCGACGGAATAGCGATCGTGGGTCGTTGAAATATATATAGATAGAGATATATATACCCTGTCGTGGAGCTTGGATGCGCGCTCGCCCCGTACGCCCTCTTCACTTGCCAATAAATCGCTTCGCTCACGAACGCATTTCGCTTTCGTTGTGTCCAGGCTACTTCCTTACGAGACCCCTGTTTTCTTTCTGCCATTCTGTCGTCACGACCTGTTACGCACGTGCCCGAGGGGTAATTTTTTTAAGCCGTTTCGCGGAGCACGGCGAACGTGAGGCTCGTTTTTCTTTTCTTTTTTTTTCTGTCTCGCTTTGTGCGCGCCTAACGAAATCTTAGCACCTCGTCGAAAGCGAACTGGTCCGGGACGAAGAAGGCCACCGTTGTTATTAAACCTGCTCTGCAGGGAGCCTGGCACCGAGCATTTTAAAAGGGAAGGCTTAGTATAGGGGGCTTGTCAACGGTAGTCGCGTTGTTGGCGTCGCAGTTGCGATGTCCCGAAAAGCTCGTCCACCGTTCTTTTTCTTTTTTTCTTTTTGGCAAATGTGTTTCCGACTTGCTCTCCTTTTTCTCAGTCATCGCTATCGCTCAAGTAAGCTTGCGACACATAGAATGAAATTCCGAAGGGAGACATACAAGCAACGCACACTGCAGCACGAACTGCTGCAAGGAAATGTCCTGCATGGTTCAATCAAAGACACATACGCAGATGGGATACAGAACGTATCTATAAGCACAGACAATGTAAAGGCGCTACAGAACACTACTTCTCTGTTCTTCTGTATATCAGACACAAAATTATCTCACCGTAAGGCTTTGTTTCCCTGACATGATGATCTCTTTTTCTGCAGCCTCGCAGTGTGAGGCACTTTCCCTTCACTGCTTTCGTTTTCTTTCACTCGCTCGTTTTTTTTTATGTTGTATTCAGAGAAATGGCGCCTGTAGGCCGCGACGGCTACTTTCCTTCGCTGATATGACAATTCAGCAGAAAACCATGCAAATGCCGAGATCAGAAAGTTTGGATTGTGATACAATGACCCAGGCTCTAAAATTCTCGCACAAGAACCGCACGACAACATCAGGCATTGAAGCCAAAATAAGCATTGAGTAAATAATTGACAAGTCTAATCAAAATATAGAAGTAATGAACAAAAGGGAATTAAAAGCGGTATATGATTGAGTCTACTCGCCGCAGGCACAAGCCGAACCCAATACCTTTCGAGCGTTACGACAGCGGTGCTTTACCAATTATGCTAGCGTGGCTCCCATCCATCTATGCAGTGCAGGGTATGTGCACTGCACATAGCCCTGCGAGTGCCGGCTAGCAACACCCACGAGCTTGACAGAGGATGTGGAACCTCCTCCCAACCACAGGCGTCGCTTAGTACGTGAACGTAAGGAAAAGGCAACCGGCCAATAAGCCCTCGTGCGCGAGCTCACGGGGTAACAGCTGCAAAAGTCGAGGCTCCTCGCTCACATTTAACAAATGGTTCAGGCTATATTACAAAATGAAACTTTAAAAAAAACTCCTGCAGAACCAATTTCACGACGACTCTCGCCAATAATGCGATCAACACTCACACAACGTAGCGTCATGTACTATTCGCCCTGCTGCTGCCGGGCTCCCCACTCGCGCTTACCTCTGGAAACGTGGCGCCATCTGGTGACGGGCGCGCGAAGCCTCCGCGATTCTTCGAGAATTGCACCGCTGGCAAGCCGCCGGTGCATACTGAGAATTATTCTAGCAGCACGTGCATATCGAACAATGGCGCTAAATTTCATTATTTTTTTAGAGTTGTTCCCTCGCTACACGAGGACATTCTTGGCTCAGAGCTAAAGCGTCGGGCTCCTGGCCATACAAAACACGTGGCTCGCGGGTTCGTATCCGTCGAGATCCGGGGAAAGGGTAAATGATTTTTTCGTTGTTGTTCATATGAGGGAAATGGACGTAGAGAACTTAAGACAGAGACAAAGTGGCACATTTACGCTATATGATTCCTAATCGCATTAAAACGTTCTAGGGTAATCGGAAATAAAGCGCCCCTCTTGCTTCTTCTCTTCGTTTTCTTTTTCACAAAGCGTGTGGGCCTACCCCACTCCTTGAAGTATATCTCTTCGTGATAACCCTATGGAGACTCGTGTTGACGCTCAGCGAAGACCAAGATACCACGTAAAGATTAAGAAGAAACAGTCGAGCATGCTCGACAGAACCTCCCGGCAACATTAATAACGAAAAGCGGAACCTAAATGCTTAAACTTTGTCGCCCAGCAAGTAGACAAAAAACCTACAGGAGTGCCAAAACAGGGCAACCAACAATATCCATCGGAAGAGGAATACAGGTTACGGGGAAAATGCGCTCTTTTAAATACCGCAGCTGGTTCCCACCGTGTCCCACAGACGGCTTGCTAAAGTACTTGTTCTCCTTTCCTTTTAGTACACTACGAGACCTCCAATATTTCCCTCGTGTACACCTGTATACCTCTTACAACAGAAATCATCATCATGATGATGATGATGATGATGATGATGATGATGATGATGATGATGATGATGATGATGATGATGATGATGATGATGTGGTGGCGGTGGTGGTGGTGGTGGTGATGGTGGTGATAAAAACTACTGGCATATAGCCACTGGGAACCAAACCTCTCGGGAAATCTCAATTCTCGCTCGGTGACCTCAACGCAACAGGTCACGTGTTTGGCCACCACTGTGGCTTCGCGGAGCGTTCGCTTGACAGGGCTGACTGCGCGACTTAATGCTCCCTCCTATATTTTTTTTTCCTCCATGCATTAAACACTATAGCAAGGTTTAGTTAGCACTCCGCTCGAGCTCTTCTCACGGTGCTCCAACAACACGCACAGGCCACGCATGGTGTGGCGCAGTACGCGAGACAACTAGTGCAGCGCGGGAGAAACAGCGCCCTGGCTGATACCAGGCTTCTCAGAATGCTCGCGGATGAAAATGCTGCCAGCGACGTCACGGGCGTCGCTGCCTGGATGGTAGGCGAGATGAGATCGATAACCGTCGGCGTTTTTTTTTTTTTCAGTGCCAAACGAAATGGTTAGGCAGATTCGAGCTAGACGGTTACTGCGTTTAGTCTCTGTTTCGCTCAGACTAGGGTGTGGCATGCACACAGCTACTGAGGAACGCCTGTGCAGAGGTCTCGCTAACTGCGCAGCACGGGCAATGGCAAGAGACCTTTTCGTAACTGCACGTAACAACTGGCGTTAGCCAGCGGTAACCAGATAACCGTCATAACCAGGTTACGTCACCGTGCGAAATGATTGTCATAATCAAAGAGGTGGTGGAGTTGCATTGCTTTTTCGCTCTGATTTCAAATTCAAAGTCCTCTTCTCTCCGCTAGACATAGAATCAGTCTGCTGCAGACTTTACTACGGCAAACAATTCTTAAACGTATGCGTTTTCTATCGTCCGCCTAATAGTTCGTTGGAAACTCTTGACAACCTGGACCAACTTTTACTGCAAGAGAATTTAGTTTCCTCAAATTTCGTCTTACTGGGTGATTTTAATGCTCCCGGAATCGACTGGACGTCTCTCTCATTTTTTGATCATGGTAATGCATTAAACAGGAAATTTGTTGAATTATCGTTATCTCTTGGCTTAAAGCAGTTCGTCCACAGTCCCACACGTGGTGACGCAGTACTGGATTTGATTTTTCTCAGCACTGATTTTTCCAAGACGGGTTACAAGTACGAAATAATTGATGGTATCTCGGATCACAATGCTGTTTTTCTATCTGTAAACCGGCCAACCCATAACCAAAGTTTTACGCTGTCCACGTTTCGAGACTTTTCCAGAGCTGATGACGTCCAGCTAACCACGGATGAACTATCCAATAATTTCGACGCATTTTTGGCACTTGGACTATCTAGTGACGTTGATGCGCTCGTGGCGTGTTTTGAAAGCATAGTAAAATCATGTATATATCGATTCGTTCCTTTGAAAACTAAGAAAAAAAACATTAACCTTCCCTGGATGAACCGAGAACTGCTGCACTTATCGCGACGTGCTGGTAGACTTCGCACTAAACGCTCGAATAATCCTGAGGCATGCGTTTTGTACGCTCAGGTAAAAAATGAACTCCAGAAAAAAATCTCCTCGGCCAAAAATTTCTTCTATCATGTTCAGTTGCCGAAACTGCTCAAGTCTAACCCCCGTAAATTCTGGTCTTTCATATCTCCTGGCTCTTCTTCTTCCACATCTTTTAAAATCAACAACAGTGTTGTTAACGATCCATTAGAGATTTCAGAAGCGTTTAATACATATTTTCAGTCAGTATTCGCCTCGGATGATTCCGGTCGTTCAACATTTGCAACTAACGATTCATATGCAATTGATGATATCAACATTAGCCTAGAAGGTGTTTTGAATCTCACACTAAACTTAGATACTAAAAAGCCAGCCGGCCCTGATGGAATTCCGAATTCCTTTTTAGTACGATTCTCGCAATGGACATCTAAATATTTGTTTATTATATGTCAGAAGTCCCTTAATAGTGGCGTTGTGCCTTCTTCCTGGAAAAGAGCTAAAGTACTACCTTTATATAAATCTGGTGACAGGCAGCTTTTATCTAACTATAGGCCCATTTCTTTAACTGCAACCTCATGTAAATTACTAGAACACATAATCTATAAGCATATAATACTGTTCCTTGAAAATAATAACCTATTGAACAGCTTTCAGCACGGCTTCAGGCGCGGTTTTAGTACTGTAACACAACTTACGGAGTTCACTCATGACCTTTCCCATTACATCGACTTAGGTAATCAGATTGACACCATTTTCATTGACTTTAGCAAAGCTTTTGACACTGTACTACATTCTAAATTGCTTTTGAAACTCCATAATATTCTAAATAACCCTCAGTTAGTGTCTTGGATTTCCAGTTTCATTTCTTTGCGTTCCCAATTCGTGTGCTATGATTCTGCGGATTCGTCGGTAGTCGATGTCAACTCAGGAGTCCCACGGGGATCCGTACTTGGCCCTCTACTATTCTTATTGTTCATTGACGACCTTCCAGACCATGTTACTTCTAAAATACGCCTCTATGCAGATGATTGTGTTATGTACAGCCCAGTTGACTCACTCGCTGATCATCAGCGCCTTAAAGATTCCTTTGTTTCGTTTTGTGACTGGTGTGCGACTTGGAAAATGAGCATAAATTTTGATAAAACTGTTCTAATGTCTTTTACTCACAGACACATGCCCGTATGTTATGATTATATATGCAACGGTGTACCACTAACACGAGTTTTTCAATACAAATATTTAGGCGTCATTTTTACACCTACCTTGTCGTGGTCTAAACATATAGATTACATTTGTAGTAAAGCGTTAAAAAAACTCGGTTACATCCGCCGGACGTTGTCTCCTGCTCCGAGGGACACTAAATTAGTAGCATACAAAACACTGATTCGCCCAATTTTAGAATATGCTTCCTCCGTATGGAGCCCATATAAACAATGTGAAATTAATTGTATTGAGTCTGTCCAGAGGAAGGCTATTCGTTTTGTTTACCGTCGCTTCGACCGAGACTTTTCACCGTCAGCTGCTCTTACGGAATTAAGCCTCCAGTTTCTTTCTAGGCGGCGGCACATAGAATCTCTGAAGATTTTCTATTCTTATAAGAACTCTCTTTGTCACCTATCAGATCCCTCCCTTTTAATGCCTGCTTGCCCGACTTCAACTAGAGCTTATCACGCCTCTAATATCAGACCACTCCATCCACGCACTAACACTTTCAAATACAGTTTTTTCCCCGCATGATTGAACAGTGGAATTTGTTACCTGCCGAAGTTCGTTTGTTACCGATTTCTCAATTTTTAAATGCTATTGCTGATGTATAGTTCCTTCACATCTTTATATTTCTATGTTCTTGTTTCTCCATATCATAATCAGTTTTCTTCGCATGTAAACCCACTCCTGCCATAGCCCTAACGGGCTGCAGTATGTATAAATAAAAAAATTAAAAATGTTTCAGTTTCCTTGTTTTTAATACACGCTTTGTCGTTCTTATTTCTCTTTTCTTTTTTTTTCTTTTTTGATACATTCTAAGTGACAAAGTTTGATATCACTTTTCGGTATATTATTGAACTTGGCGGCAGTTACAGACCAGATCCTATCCGAGTCCAACTATTATGCACCTAATACACCCAGCTTTATACCCAACGGACAAGTGCAGACACTACAGCTCTAGAGCCACCCTGGAGCATATCCCATGGGAACGCACAGCTGTAATACAGGGTAACGGTGATGCAGCCTCAAACAGCGACAGCCTCCGCGCGCACTGGGAGTCTGCGTTGCTCAGCTCGGACCTGCAGCACTAACTCTGGGCCGTCCAGAGAGCCGAGGAAGCTGCCAAGGGCCAGCAACCCTTGGCTGAAACCTAGGCGGGGTCCAGGCCCACCCTACCAAATCGCAGGGCACTGAATAAAGTTATTTGAATGAATGAATGAATGAATGAATGAACGAACTAACGAACGAACGAACGAACGAACGAATGAATGAATGAATGAATGAATGAATGAATGAATGAATGAATGAATGAATGAATGAATGAATGAATGAATGAATGAATGAAGCTTTCGTCGTCAAAAAGACCAATGGAGACCCCTCCCCTGAATCGTAGCCCACACGATCCTATGAGCCGATTCAGCATTCGTAGCCCGTAAGGCTCCAATGGAGCGGCACGCTGTGGGCCGGTTACGCTGCAGCAAGTGCAGCGCCGGTATGCTGCCTTGAAGCGTTCACCAAACACGTGTCACGAAGGCAAATGGAAGATCGTTTTCCTGTCACAACGCAACTATAGTGCCGGATAAATAGTGGCGGGAGGTGAAAGCACGCACCCGATAACGGCGTCGATGAACGTCAAGGAGCGCATACAGGCAGATGACACGCGGGCGCCCGGTAGCAGGGCAGGCTCTTTCGTCGGCGAATGTGTATACCTTGAATTCTATAATAGAGCCAGAGCTATCCTTCCTGGCGAAGCGTTCGAGTGACGTCTGAACCATTTCTATTAGTACATTCAGCATATCTTACTAAACGAAATGAAGGGACGAACTCGGCTCGTCAGGGCAGCATTGCATTTTTTTAGTGTGCGCCGATTGGTTTAAATTATTGCTTTATTTACAAATTCATAATGCCGCCCCGAAGCTGGCTATCAGACGCCTAGTGGAGACATTGGAATAAATTATACCACCTGGTGATTGATTGATTGATTGATTGATTGATTGATTGATTGATTGATTGATTCTAGCGCCATCACCGCACACAGCGGAGGATCGGGAAACAATCCAACGACTCATTGTATGCAATATGCACGAGCCCGGTTGCATACTCCACCCTTCGGAGTGCGTTGGCCGCGCCCAGGAAACGAAACCGTCACCTAGTGATCAGCAGTAGAATTCAACAGCCGCCGATCTACGGCATGGTTCTCCCCCGCTGTAGGGGCAAGTGGAGAGTTAGGCAGGTTCAGTCATGAATGTAGTAGCCAACCAGTTTATTATATTTGTTACGCGTTTTGATATAAACGCGTTACCACCTCGACAACATAGCAAGAATCTTTAGACGTGTGACGTAGGTATTCAAGCCCTATCTGGTCCATCTTTTCATTGTTCCTTTATTTGATAGGTTGTCACACTACATGTAAACCTACCTCAACGAAGCGGAGCAGACGCTACTGATATAAAATTTCTAGGCAGGGTTTGTAGACCATGTCATCAATAAGCCAATACGCGCTAGGGCACGTTCGGGTGGACCTCAATAAAGTTTTCCATCCATCCATCCATCCATCCATCCATCGTTGCCTTCTTCCCTGGGGTTGGGGCTTAGCTATTGAGTCGGTTGTGGGCCGATCCCGGAAGCTGCGTAAACGTAAGCTGGGCTGATTCCGAAATCAACACTTTCGCCAATCCTGGAGGCTGCGCAATCCGTGGTCGCGTGGATTGCAGAACGTATGCAAGGCTCGGCGCACGTGAAACTCGCATTTCCAATGCTCTCAGTGCTTCGCATGCATGGGTGAAACTGCGACAGCATCTGTCCTCTGAATTGGTTCCTCGCAATCGCCTGCACGCTATGACGTCAGCGTGGACGCCCGCAAACGATGGGTGGGTGACTCGTTACGTGCAGAACTAACAGGTCAGTGCCTTCGTCAGTGTCACCTATTACAGGGATCGCAGGGAGAGGCGTTCAGGTGTACGGCCGCCTGTTCCCGTGGCGCCTATACCCGTAAGGGTCTTCATCGTACTTATCATACTTGGGTTTCCTCGCCAAAAGAAAAGTATTTAGTAAGCGTCCCTTTGTCCTTCTCGGGGACTAGATCATTGTCGCGGATGTAAGAGTCGTCGTGTTGTTCGGGTACTTATAAAAGGCAGAAAGTTAGGTGGGCGCATGAGATTAAGAAGTTTGCAGGCATGGCATGGCCACAATTAGTACATGACCGAGTTGTTGGAGAAGTATGGGAGAGGCCTTTGCCCTGCAGTGGGCGTAACCAGACTGAAGATGATGATGATGATGATGATAAAAAACAAATGCATATATATGAGTCGGTGCATTCGAGACTTTAGTCAGTGAATGACGCAGTTTCGTGCGTTCTCGGAGGACTCGTCACGTCTTCTTCGCAATAGTCGAAAGAAACGCGTAAGCACTGTAAGCGCATTAAATGCTATTTGCAGTGACGTTGGGTTCTTATGAACGCATTCAATCGTAATTGCATTCGCTGTTGCTATAAGAGTGTAATAGGTTTCAATGCAATTCTTCATGCATTAACGTGTTTCCCGCCATGCTTTTATGCGTTACAATAGAACTTTCAGTGATTACAGTGATTCTCGTGCTTAATAATACTAGCGTAGACTTTCTTATTCTGCAGTCTTTAACAATGTTCTTGTTTCCTTTTTTTGTTAATCGTATAACTGTATGCTGTTGAGAATTGATACATTTTTGCAGCCCTTTTTTATATATAGCACTTTACTACCTTACGTGTTTGATGTTCCGTAGACTTGCTGTTCATTATTAACAATGTTCTCTTTATATTATTGTTTATATAACTGTAAGCTGTCTCCTGTAAGTCATCATTACCCAGTGATCTTTGCGGGCCTGTAAGGTATTTAGAATAAATAAATAAATAAATACGTCATAATCAATATAAATGCCGTACGCCAGGAGGCACCAGCAGTAAAATAGTGAAATAGCTGAAATACCACACAATTCAGTCGTCACGGAAACTACAAGGATTTAAACATCGACTGACATTGCAATAAAGCCACTCATTCTTTGTTTATTCTTATTTTTTGTTCATTTGTTTCACTTTAACGACCAAATCAAGTGCCAAGGACCCGGCTGCTGATAGCCTTTCATCAAGCAAAGAATCAACTAGCCTGGAGCAGCGCTAGCGCTCATTTTCGAGGAGCCGCTATGTGTTTTCACCACTAAATCATCCGCCAAATGGCTCGTGATGCAACCACGGTTAAGAAACGGCGCGTTGAAATGGGACCGCGAGAATAAACGAGTTCGTTGACGAAAGTGTCGAGACAAGAGGGCGCGAGCTCGCGATGCCTGACGCCTCTATCAGGCGTTTCTTGACTGCGTGCATCCCCCCCCCCCCCCCGCAGCCTACTCTTTATTACTCACACCGCACGTACGTTAACACGCCGCGGTGCCAAATTATCACGCCAAGTATACACTCAGGGCGCGAATGAAAAGTCGGCGAAACGAACGCATGCTGCGAGAGAGATGCTGTTCGCATACGTGATATCAGTGAAGAGGCATAATAAGACAAGGACATCAGCACACGGCTCGGGCGTTGACAGGCTCCTCTCAGCGGGCTCGAAGCGGGGTCACGTTTCACACGAGTCTGTCCGGACGCCCCGGGATATGAATTCAGATAAGGCAGCGGAGTGGGGAGGGGGGGAGCATGGCAACATCACATGACCTTGGGCACTGCCTTTTTTTTACGTGCGCTTTTAACCTTACGGCGCAGCCCCAACCAACGCCTCGTAGGTAGCAGGCCTGTGCGCTCTCCTTTATGACGTCATAGCCCGGCGTGACGAAAGCGGTGACGTCAAAATCAGTGCGGCTTACTCGGGATCATCCCCAATTAGATTTTTTGGCACTCGGGCAAGTTAGAATTAGGTCATGGATCGAAGTTCACCAGCCTTGTGATATCTATGGGCGGCGTTGCCCCAACGTGAACACCAATAGAACTCGCTCAGAAAGCGATTAACGCGGGAAGTTCTGTATTTTTTTAAGTCTACAGACCTCAGTGAGGAACTATGGCGTCGACTTGCACCTTCGGATGAAGCGGTACCTTCAGTGCTTTCTCCTCTTTCTCCCTTTCCATCCGTTAATCCGCTCTCTCTTGAGCATCCTACATATAAGGTAGCAAACCGAATGGGCGTCCCTGCATTTTCTTTCTGTTTTCGTTCTTTCTCTCTCTCTCTCTCTCTCCTTGGCTATTCCAAAAGTTGCTTTCCCTACAATTATCAGCGTTATTATTAAGATGTCTATAGAAGGCTTCGCATATTTTGCGTGAGAATCTTATGGACGGTGTGTGGTACCATTGGATACCGGCTAAAACGGACCATGTCTTTGAGGGACACCAAAGAGAAAAATGGTTTGAATTGTGTTATACTTCCCTTCCACAATACCGAAATAAGCCACTTACCACTTGAAGATGCTTCCTAAGCCATAAATGAGGCGAAACACGAAAGATGAATGGCGACCCGCCTTGAAATCCCCGCACCCAGCTCACCATGAAGTCATAGATTTCGATGCCGTCAGCAGTTAAATTCTTTAGCGGCAAAAATGGACTATATACTATTCTACAAGAGCTAAGGACTGAGGAAGTTTCAAGAACTTTTCACAATAGCACAAAAGCGTAAATACGAAATATTTTTTTTCCCATCTGTGACATCATTCTCACGCACCAGTCCTGTGGTGTCAGCGCACAATTGAAAAATAAAACTTTGACCGTCATTTTCTCGTCTAATAATCATCCCATTAGCGCGATGTCAACGAAATTGAAGTTCTTTGAGAATGCTTTATCAACCTAAACGTATCCAGCGTTTCTCCTCGGTGTCCATTTAAAGAAAGCGATACCTTCTGTACAGATGTAGCCAACTGTATGACGTACGCAACGTCCTAAAGAAGCGTCCAGTATCAGGACAGGTGGGGATACCTCCAACATGACCTAAATCCGCCTGTGATTCTGTCGTAATTAAACTGAGATTGGGAAACCGTGGAACAACATGGCACATAGGCTGCCTCGCTGGTGCCACGAGACATCCGCTATACACACATTGGGCAGCGCCATCTCACGTGGAAAACCTAAAGGGCTTTCACCTGCGCTAACATTTGCTGTTACCGATTGCATTTTACCAGATTCGGCAAAGAAGATGCGCGTACTCGGTCGTTCGGCTTAAAAGTAAACGTGTCGGGCACACAGCTCGCATTCTGTCATTAACTTTGCTGCTGAGCTCGAAATTTATGGGGGAAAATGTGGATAGCTTAAAGGCGCCCACCAGGGCATGCAAGACGATGATGAATGATGTCCGAGTTGTCAATCATTTATCTTAGTGGTGTTTTACAACCTTTCATATGCTCATTTGTCTGAACGTGGCTACGCGGCACCTCGTCAAGCAGGTTAGACCGTGCCTATGTACCAATCAAATTAGCTCAGTATGTCTCCCAATCTGATGCGATAACTTTACCTTCATATCCTGTTTATATTTCCGATCACCGACCAGTTATGCTCGCAATTTGCTTCGCTGCGTCTTCATCAGCAAAACCTTGGCGCCTCGACATCCGCGTTCTACAAGACGCGCATTCGCGCTCTTGTTTGTCAAGAGTCTTGCGAACCTCTGTTTCTAGTTCTGAGCCAGAGCCATGGGACGCGCTGAAGGTGCGGTGGCGTCTGCATTGTTCAGTTGAAGGTCGTGCACTCAGACGAGGCACGTCAGAAGAACTGGCGGACACTGCAACGAAGCTCCGTATTGCCTTTCGGGTCAGTCAATTGACTCCGCTGATGCGGTCATGGCAGCGTGAGCTACGTAGGCGTTTCCAACGCCTCATCGCAGCGTCGTCTGTGCCAGCTGCTGCTTGGCGATGCAGACGTAATCCGTGTGCACACACTGAAGTTCTGCGCTTCGCAAGAAACTCGCTTTCTAGACAGCCCAATGCATTCGTTTCTGTGGCCCCCTAGAGCACTTCCTCTTATGTCGCCTCCCGCGTGTGATTACTCGCTCTTTGTATCGCATTTTGAAAACCTGGCGCGTACGAATACGCGAATGAGTCATGATAACATCGCTATGCTTAGTTTTCTGCCTCAGGTTCCACCTGAAGTCGTTGAACGTCTTTGTGCACGACCGTTCCCCGACGAGGTAAAAGCAGCATTATCTTTCATGAAGCGTGGCTCGGCCCCTGGGCCGGATGGGTTACCCGGAGAGTTTTATCTAACATTCTGGGAATACATTGGTGCCAGTTTCGTGTCTGTTATCAGCGCTGCTTTGAGAACTTTGAATTCCCGTCTAGTTTTTGCGATGGTCGTATTGTGCGGAGACCTAAGCACGATCCGTCATCAGTTAGTCCAGAAGAATGGAGGCGAATCACGCTTCTCAACGTTGACTGCATAACCTTTACAGCTGTTCTCACCCGACGCTTGGGAAGCCTAATGCCGTCCTTAATGGGACACCATCAGGCATGCTCCGTACCTGGCAGAGAGATACACAGTCTTTCGTTTGTTGCGCGTGACATAGTGACATACACGCTGAGCAGTTCAGCACGTGGTCTCTTAGTTTCCCTAGATCAAGAAAAGGCATTCGATCGCCTTGAACATAGCTACATATTTAATGTGCTGACCCCGTTCGGCTTTTCATCAAATTTTGTTACTTATTACTTATTAACTTAACTTATTAGGACTGCCTATTCAAATATCCGAAGTACATTGTTCCTTGATGGTCGTGAAAGTGCATCATTTTCCGTTCCTCGTGGTGTTCGTCAAAAGTGCCCTCAATCCCCAGTTCTCTTTGTGCTCAGCCTTGAGCCATTTCTGCGCTCAGTACTGAGAGACCCTTACGTGTCTGGTCTCCCACTGTCTGGTAGCGGTGTTGTGAAGGTGACAGCCTTCGCCGATGACATCACATTGTATCTCAGGAATGAAGATAGATTATCCCGTTGTCTCCGAATTTTCACTGAGCACGGAAATATTTCAGGTTCTGCGCTAAATTTTTCAAAATGTCGTGATTTGTTCAGTGGTTCACCGCAGACACGCCTAAGTCCTATTTTCCGTTTTCAAAAGAGCGACTCTATTCGTATTTTAGGGCTTTTATTACACCTATGATGGCATATCAGACTCCGTGTGGCTCTCAATTCTTGAAGATGTAAGGCGAAATAAATAAATATGTTCAAGGGTATGATTTACCGCTATTAGAAAGAAGGTACTTAGCACAGTCTGTATTTTGCGGCCGATTGTGGTACGTTTGTTAACGTTGTAGAGCCACTATTACGAGTTACTAGGTCTCTGCAGTCCCTTCTTGGTTCCTTCTGGCCGGGCAGTACAGAACTGGTCTTTCGCGTGGCGCTTGGGAAACCACGCACTCGCGGTGGGTTCGCCTTCCCATTCGTGTCTGTCCGCTGCCGGCTGCTTGCTCTGCGATTTCTGCTCCGTCTTTACAGCGTGATCCGTGTCCTGCGCGTGGACTCGCCCGCTATTTCCTTGGCACAAAAATTCGTTACGTGTTACCGGGCGTGCAGTTAAATCGCGGACCACAAGTGTTAAACGCACCTATATTTTACTCTACGGCCGTGGCATTTCATCGCCCCATACAACAGGTATGTCCGGATGTAGACGTTCTCGAAAACCGTGTTGTAGATATTATGTCAGCCTTACTGCTTCCTCTAGTGCCCCCTGCGCCCCGCGCACGTTCCAATAATGTGTCGTGGGATGCAATAACGGCTTCATTTCTGACAGGCCAGCTACGCGACTTCATGTGGCGTCTAGGGTGGCAAGTGCTTCCAACTCGTGACAGGTTAGGGCAGTGGGGCGTTGTCCCATCTTCTCAGTGTCCAAATTGCCCTCTTTAGGGATCCAATAAACATGTGCTGCTGCAATGCGTCGTTGCCAGCGTATTTTGGAGGGCCGTGCATACTGGTTTCCGTGTTCTTGGAATTACCCACTTCATCACGTCTGGTCTCTGCTCACGTGGCCGCTTTGCGCGACCTTTAATAGCTGCGGGGGCCTTTTGTCTCTGGCGTAATCGTTGCGAGGCAGTTGCCGCGGAACATCGTCGCCGCGCTCTGTTTCCACTGCTGGGGAGGCTCCACTTTTAGCTACTGCCGTTTCTGTCAGAGGAGTTGTTCTTCCTTGGGGAAGAAGAGTTCCTTCGACAGTGGTCAGCCGTTTTCTGTCTGCGTCTGATAAACGCGTACGGCTTAATTTTCGACCAGCCTGCTTCTCGTTGCCAGACCATCAGAGGTGTTCACTGAATGTGCACAGAATGTAGGTGGCTATGACTTCTGTGTGTGCATGATATCGTATACCTGATCATTTTTGTATATACCCATCTCATAGCAACACTTCAAAATTATGTGAAATGTCTCTGTCGCATCATCATTGTACATAACCATTTTGTACACTGTATATATCAACATCATTTTACATAACCTGACAATTAGTTTGTGTGTAACTGTGTGTTGCGTGGATCTGTGTGATTATGTCTTAGTGAGTGAGGACTCGGACACTTTGAAAACGTGCCGTGTATACAGTGCTTCGTACTTTGCATATGTGATCGGCCTAGTGGAATTGTGCCGGGATTGTGACTCAGTGTTCGTATCGTCTCTTCTTGAATAAACTTTTTCTAAACACTGCCATAACCCCCATGGCTTTATTATTGCTGGACAAGCCGAAACACCTAATATTTCTGCCTATGCTAACGATGTGTTCCTCGGCGACTCCCACAGTTTCGAAGATTTTAACATTTCTAGGCAGCTGGCACACATGACAGGTAAATATGAATTTAATTACGACCTCCAACTTCTGCCCTGCCGTTTGGTAGGCTTTGCTTTGGAGACAACAGAAATAATCCTAGGTATCCCTAGCTATCGATGAAGAGACGCGAAGGCGAAAGCCTTGAAAAACCTGCTGTACTTCACCTTAACCAACCTTAATCTAAGCTAGCCTACCCTAATACACCTTAATCGACCCTAATCCACCCTAGTCCACACTAATCCCCAGTAATCCTCGTTCGTTCATCCTAATCTACCTTAAACCTCCTTAATACACCTTATCCACCTAAATCAACCTTAATCTACCCTAATCCACCGCGAGACAATCACTAATCAATTACTGACTTTGCTAATGATTAATCATCTCTTTTATCATTAATCAATGATTGGACATGCTTTGGTTCGCTTCTGGCCTTCCTTGGGTCACGTGATATTTTCCGTACCTCACAACGCGAACTTGGAACATGTGGCGCATTCGGTGAATCGCATCGGTGCGCACTGGACCACCCTGGTGCTATGATGATTAGATGAAACGGCGCGCGAGGACGCCCAGGTGTGTGTGTGTGTGTGTGTGTGTGTGTGTGTGTGTGTGTGTGTGTGTGTGTGTGTGTGTGTGTGTGTGTGTGTGTGTGTGTGTGTGTGTGTGTGAACAACTCAACATTACCAGTGTATTCAATACAGACTAGTAAACAAGCTATTTCATATTAACCTTACGGTAAGAAAGTGAAGGGAAGATCTGTAGCGAAAGTTTGAATATTGAGTGGAGCATGACCTCCCGTAAGCTCACTGAAAGAAGTTTCGTTTGGCCTGGCTTTGTTCCACTCCGTGCCTGACTTCATTTCCATTCCTGTGAACTTATTCCATGCTTTCTTGTAAGCTCTACCATTAGTACAGTTATGCGACTAAACTTTGCATTTCAGTGCTAATGTAACATTTATTGGGAACTGTCTGTAATTTAATTATGTGACTCGACTTTAAGACTGAGCGCATTTCACCTACTTACGTGGCTTGACTTTAGAATTAAGTGCACTTTACTTATGTATACAAGTTGTCTTTAAGTGTGAACGTGATATGTGATATCTTTAATACTTATAGCCCACATTGTATGCATTTTTATTTGAAAAGTAGTGGCCGCGGCGCCAATTAAAAGCGCCATCATTTCTTAAACATGATGTATTTTTGAAAAGTACATAAAGAAAATTGTTACTTTCAGTTGTTTGCAACGCGTTACCGTTTGTGTAGCCCCCCCCCTTTTTTTTTTCTTACACGCTCAAAAAAACAAAACAAGAAAGGAAGCCCACGGAACCAAAACCGCCGCAGTCAGATATGCATTCGCCAGAGCAGCCTCCTTTTAAACAGAGGAAATTAAAAGCGACATAGACGTAACGCGTCGCAAACAAACCAAAGGGCTGTTTTTAAAAGGGCTCTACTAACCTTGCATTTACATTGTGCCCGTAAAATGAATAAGTAAATAGCTAGCTCATTTATTTCAACTAATTCCGAGTTGGGGCCCAATCAACGAGAAACGAAATTCGGTATTGACAAAGTAAAATTGTTTTAAAAAGAACTTCGGTCAGGGCGAGTCAGCGCTGACGCAGTTCCCAGTATTATGTGCATTTCTTGTACACACTAACCCCTAGCCTGCATTGGGCATAATTCACACATCTTATATATATATATATATATATATATATATATATATATATATATATATATATATATATATATATATATATATATATATATATATATATATATAAACGAGCAGAAAGGGGGTTAACTGAGGGGCCCAGTATTTATTAGTCATATCAGAAGAAGCCCACAAACACTGACACCAACGACAACATAGGGGAAATTACTTCTGCTTAATAAATGGAATAAAGAAACGCTAACTTAATGAAAATTATAGTGGATAAAAAAACAACTTGCCTCAGGAGCGAACCTAACCCACAGCCTTCGAAACCACAACCTTTGCGAAGGTTGTGGGTTCGGTTCCCACCTGCGGCAAGTTGTTTTTTCATCCGCTTTAATTCCCATTAATTTATCTTTTCTTTATTTCATTGATAAGCACAAGTAATTTTCCCTGTGTTGTCCTTGGTGTCAGCGTTGGCTTCTGATGATATGACTATATATGACTTCTGATATGATGACTGATGATATGACTTCTGATGATATATATATATATATATATATATATATATATATATATATATATATATATATATATATATATATATATATATATATATATATATATATATATATTATATACATATATATATATATACATATATATATATATATATATATATATATATATTACTGATGGAAAATTTGACAAAAGAGTGTACAGTTGATGTCTTGTCCCTGAGAAGCCTTCCACAAAACGTTCCCAAACGCACTCTCCTGAAATTCTAGCGCGAAATTGTAGTTATTCCCAACTATATTGCATGAATATCGTTTTCTCTGTGAAAAAAAAGGAGACGCATTCATCCACGCATGCATCAACACACGCACGCGAGCGATAACGGATGCTTACACATAATGCAGACACACACAAACACACAGACATCCTTGAGCGCGGGCTGTTCCTCATATGTAACTACAAGAGCAAAGTACGTAAACACGCATTTAAAAACAAATAAACAAAAACACATCTGCATGAGCGTAGACTCATGCTCTCTTACAAACGAATCACACGCAAGCACGCACAGGCACGAAAACGCACAGAGAAAATCGGGCACGCGTGTTTGGGGAGAAGATTCTTGGAGTTTGGGGGAAGGAAATCGGGATAATGTGCAGCGAAGTAAATATCTCTCAGCGAGGGCACCTCAACGGCATTGCACTGGGGGAGGGGTGTTCAAAGAAAGGGGAAGGCTGGGGGTGGGATGGAGTAACTTGGGAGAAGGAAGCAGCAGAAGCAGGACGATGGACGCGCTTGGCAGAACGGAGCTAGAGTCGCTCATTGAGGTGCCAGTGGCCAAGAAAAAGGTGCGGAGCGCGGAGAACCTTGCGCTTTATTTTGAAGCCCGAGAGATGCAGAATATCCTCCAGATTTGGGCACTCCAGCAAGCCCACGACGCGGCTGCGAAGCTTCGTCTTCCGTTCCCGACGTAGGATTAGCCCTCCTATGGGTCACCCCATAGCCTTTGCAGGACCCAATAATGTTTTCCATCCGTCCATCCATCCAGCGTCGAGGAGGGCGTGCCTTGCGGCGTGCACCACTGCAACACAAACGCACGAACAGGAGAAGCACGACGTTTTTTTTAGCGAAAAGCTGCAGGTGATTGCTTGGCTGACGGCTTATAAGCATGCTGCGCCAGTAGTTGGGTGAGACGTATGCGATGTATACGATGACCACGCACACACACGGCAAAGGGGGACACGAAATGTGCCTGTACGGACGCCGGCATGTAGGGACGTCGTATAATCGTGTGCATGTGTGAAGTACGCACAGATATGCAGAGAGGAAACGCAGATTCACGCTCAAGCACAGACGCATGCAGAGACAGCTGCGTACAGGCACAAGTCGTACACGTAGACACACTCGGTCGTCAGGTGACGCGCCACAGACGTGCGAGACAAGCGCACAACAGCGCGCGTCGTGGCTGGAGATGGCTCGGTCCCTCACGTCACAGAGTTTCCTGAAAACACTACTAGGGGGAGCTCTGGCACTAGTGTCTACTTGGGCTGAGAGAATGGCAGTTCACTCAGCATGGGAACGATCGTTAGTGCATGCATTTGTCTAAACTTCATTTTTATGGCTTGAAACTGCGCTGCGCCTTTGCAAATAAATAATATTCAGCAACCTATTGCATAAATGCCAACATTCGCTATAAGTCTGCATGTACGCCGAGTCCTGTTGCCTTCTCCGTTTCGAAATATATCAGATTGGTTTGAAATTAAGGCCGATAGAGGCAGATAAAGCAGGATATATTTTTTTTATTTACGTGAACTTGTAAGGAGACAGTGGCACTAATAGATGGCGCCGGCTACTCCTTTTTCACCTGAGTGACGTGGAAACGGGTCACACAATATCACGAAGGTAAAAAATAGTACGTTATCAAACGACACGTAAATGCCACATCGAGCCACAAGCCCGAAGACCAGACAAATCCATGTACTATACAGATCATTCCTTGTGGTACCTGGCTGAACGACTGCAGCGCCAGATTTCCCTCTAGTAGTTTTAGTAGGCAACCTTATGCACAAATTAAGACCCCAACCCGCAGGAGATGCCGCCGTCATACTACCCAGCTCTAGCCGCAAGTGGCGGCCACAAGTAGCAAGGTAGGCAAGGCAAGCAAGGCTGGCAGCCGCTTTCGCAATTTCACGACACGGACGTTGGAGCGCGTTCCCGCTCAGCGTCTTGCAGCGGCAGCCACCTTTTTTCCTCGCATGCCCCCACGCGCGCACGACGCGGTGTATACGGACGCCCGCGGGCAACCACAAAAAACGTTATATAGCGAGGCTCGCGTAATCTCCACTCGTGAATATTTCAAGGCGGTGACGTTTTTCATCTCCGGCGGTGCCGGCTAGTCTGGGGGGACACATAATTCTTGGAACCTTTGTGTCGGGGTCCTCGTCTTTGGAAGGAAAAGGAGAGAGAGAGAGCAGAGGAGGGGACAGGGAGGAGGGGAGAGCTAACCGAGCACAAAGGCACCGCTAAACCCTTCTCTCCCTTCACAGTCTCGACGCTCGGCGCACGCCCACCTTAATGTAGCCTTAACGGCTCCGCCATTTAAGTGAGAAGAGGATAATTAGCGAGGGCGAGTGGTTCGGCCGAGATATAAATGTTAACACAGCCGACGCTGTGGCGAGGCATCTCTCTCTTCCCCCGCCGTTTCTCTTTAATCTCTTGATTTGTGGTAGATTGGGGACTGTGGCAGACGAAGTTGAAAAGGACGGGTGCTGGGGAGGAGGGCATTATTCGGAAACAATGCGTTCTCTCGAAGAGGTTGGAGCCCGTTATCGTAAGAAATATTTGAGAAATGTTTGTTCAACTGCCGCCCTGCTCTGAACGTGATAAGGAGGAAAAGCAAATTACGGCTGTACGACGCCCTTTGTTTCCGTCGTAATTTTAAGCTCTCCTGCGTCGTGTGAAGTGCCGCGTAGTTATCGAGAACAGCTGCTGTCGTGAACGGAATGAGCTGCAAACGTTTCGTGCTGCTGTCCTTGAATTTCACGTCCGCACGACCTAACGGCAGAGTAAACATGGCAAGCAGATATATCAACAACACACTGTCATATACAGGTGACGTATTCGTAAGAATCACGAGATGAGAACCCGTTCCCACTTTAAACATCGACCTCGGCTCTTTCTCCTGTCCATCACAATGCTCTCCAGAACTGCACATAGAATTTTACACCTGAAGTTTTACTTATCAAGTGACTGGTTGCCATTGATGTAGCTTACTTGCTTTGGGTCCTCAGCAACGGTGGGCAGCATAGGAACACTATTTAGGACGTGCCTTCGCATCATACATCTTCGTTTGTGCAATCGAACGATTTCGCACTTTTGCGCGCGACATTCTTTATTTTCCCGCGAACAAAAGACACCTTTGAAATAGGACGGTCAAGGAAGTGCAACAGAAAGATAATAACGGAAAATACAACAGGTTGAATGAAAACCTTTGGTCTTTACAACGGTCTACAGCATCATCCGGTCGTTTCAGTGAAAAGGAAGAGAGAGAAAAATACTAAGCGCCTTTCGAAAAAGTACGACCGCCAGCTTCGGGTCGCTCTCACGTGCCTGTTATCAGGAGTTCGCGTTCAATTGGCGTCAACGTGCGGCGACGGCACACCGCGACTCCCTGTCAGTCAGTCACAGTCAGTCAGTGCCATCCGTCAGTCAGTGCCACCTGTCAGTCAGTTCCATCTGTCCGTCAGTGTTATTGGTCAGTCAAGTCAGTCCGCCGGTCTGTCGGTCAGTGAGTATCATCTGTCCGTGATTCAGTGTCATCTGCCAGTCAGTCAGTGTCATCTAGCAGTCACTCAGTGAGTGTCAGTAAATCAGCCATTGAATGTCAGTCAATCAGATAGTGTCAGTGTCATCCGCCAATCTGTGGTCTGCCGGTCGGTCAGTCACTCAGTAAATTTCAATCAGTCAGTGTCGTCTGTCAGTGATTCAGTCAGTCGGTGTCGACTGTCAGTCACTCAGTCAGTTCTAAATGTGAGCCAGCCAGTGTCATCTCGCAGTGAGTCAGTGTCTTTTGTCAGTCATTCAGTCAATTGGCCGGTCAGTCAATCAGAGTCAGTGTCATCGGGCAGTTATTCAATCAGACAGTGTCACTGTCCACTGTCATTCATTCATTCATTCATTGTCAATCGCTCAATCAATGTCGGTCGCTCAGTGTCATCTCTCAGTTAATCAGTGTTAGGATATTGCCCTGCAGCCGTTGTAGTACAGAGTGCCGTATGATGGTTGCAGGCTTTTTGCTGGCATTCTTGTTTATTACATGGATAGTCGTTACAGAAACATTTCTAAACATCTCATAAGGTATACTTGCGCACGTAACAGATAACAGCGCTTTCCAGGTAAGCGCAGTACAGCGCCTGTTGGAGTGAGCGACGCGGACTCAATTTTAAGCCGAAGACTACGTAGGACACCGAAGTGGTGAAACACCCAAGGACTGTGAATTCGTGGCTCTCGAGGCACCAATTGCCCTAGAGCCCTAGGATCACAAGCTGGAAGCTCATGGGGGAAGGAAGAACTAGGAGGGAGCGTCCTGGGATAAAATTTAAGCCAGAAAAAAAGTTGATCCAGCACTTTATCACATCATAACGGAAAGCGTTCTTAAAGTCTCCTACCGCCACGTAGCCGCGCGCAGCGCACGTTCTTCCGAAAACACAACGGACTCAACAGCAGCGTGAGGCTACAGCACTAGCACATTTCAACGAACGCAACAAATGTAGCTCTTGCAATATAAGCGACCGAGGTTGCGCGAGCATATCGGGCGGAGATGTACACAGAGCGGATCGGCAAAGCGCCTAACAAGCCCGCATGAATAAAAGCTTCACGATGCACACTAGGCCGAGTGCACCGAGTGCTGGGTCACGTGTGCGGCCGGCTTTTCGAGGGAGAAAAATAACGATTGGGATTGCTCCACCGAATTAGCTTCCGAATGGTGCCTGCAGGACGTAATGCTCCCTCCTATTGTTTATTTCTTTGCTATAGAATGTGCAAACTGATGCGTTCCTTTCTTTTCTCTTATTTTTTAATCTTCTCTTGTTTTCATATCTTTCGTGCCCTTACCCCATCCACCTGGGCAAAGTAGCCAAGTCTCTTAATCTGATCTTAATCTTATCCTCTGCTTTTCACCTATTGTTTTCCTTCCTTCCTTCCTTCGCGTCATATGTACAGCTGTCGCCGTAGCTATCGCTGTCATTGTTTGGCTCTTCGGTCCTGAACGACCTCAATTCCTTCTCTTTTTGTCTTTCTTTTTCTTCTCCGCGCCTCGCCACTGTCTTCTTTCAACCAGACGCGTTTCGGCGGAAATGTCCGGAATTGGAAGGTTCAGGCCTCACTCGAGTGCGTGACAATCCTTTCTTTTCATTCAACTCGCTCGCTCGAGACCGGAAGGTGTCAGCGAGCATCCATTTAGCGAAAGCGTCCGCAGCTCGCGTTGAAAGAAGCGTCCCCGTTTCAACTGGCTCGCCCGAAGGCACGACCTTTCCTTTTCTCCCAGTGCATTTGTGAAAACGACTGCGAGGATGTTCCAGCCCAAAGCGCCCGTCTTCAGAAGGAAAACAGTTTTTCTTTTTTCTTTTTCATTCGTGCCAGCCAATGGCGGTGCTCCTAACTGGCGCCCGCCGCTGCAGACAGAGCGCGGCGCGATGAACGGATAATACGACGTTCGCGCATCCGCCGAAGGCTCTCACGTGGCCAGCGTCGCAGAGCTGCGCGCCCCGGTAAGCATCCTCCGTCCTCCTCGCATTGAGTCGTCAACGGCGAGGCGATTCGTACGCAACTCGGCATATACATCTGACGCGCCCTCTGTGACTGCGCTTCCCCCTGATTCTTCTCTCAATTCATTTTTCGTGCGACGTTCGGACGCTTGACATTCCCAGGAGTACTAATGCCTGCTCGACGGATTCGCTTTTGTCCCTGTCATGCCTTCAATTGTGCATGCGGCTCTCCTGCGTTTCGTGCGACGCGAACCTGAAAAGAAAAAAGAAAAAAAAACGATTTTGGAGCCGGTGCTCTGTGCGTGCTGTCAATGCACCTGTCACTCAACGCGAGTTCTTTGGAGAGTGCTCGCGCGGCTTGGCACGTCATCGAGGCAACGCAAACACGTCCTCATTACATAATAATATGTGTACCTAATACTGATTCGATGACAGGCAAATCACTTCGCTCGTCACATTTCAACCGCGTTGAGTTTCGCTCTGATGACGGTGAGGCTGCGACTACGGGCAAGATCTAGAAGGCACTCTCACAAAGCTGTCATGAAGCGTGTGTTGTTTGTCTGATGACCTTTTCTTAGTTTCAGTAGGCGGGCTGGGACACGACTAAGCACCAGACATAACATTCCCCGGGTTAATCTATCCGCTATCTTTCCCTTTCTCGTTAGTCGCCGAGTTCGGAAGAGCTGAGCACTGGAAGAAGGTCAAAGCAATGAAACACTGCAAGAATGCAGTTATTATGATGCCCATCTTTTGGGCATGTCGCTAAGATGCTGCTACACATTCCCCTCCTTTCCATTCTCATCTACTTCCCTCCACTGGGCTCTCGGGCTAAAAAAATGAAATTAACATTTAGGGCAACCTGGTCATGATGCATTTGAAGTGACCGTTATTCTCATCGTAATGTGTCAGAATAATGTCATTCGCAGAGGTTATTGTAATGGCTCAATACCTCCAATGCACGTTTCAGGTATAGTGTTCAGGTCTCTAGAGAGGGAGGGAGGGGGTGCCCTCCATTTTATTTTAGCGCTAGCACTCCAAGCATTTTACCTATACTTAGTGCACCTTCTTATTTGCGCTCGAGAACCATGAACGTCAATCAAATATCAAAAAGTGGTGATGTTCCTGGAGATTGTAAGTTCGCGCAACTTCGCAGCGTGTCTCAGAGTACAGAAGAAAAACACATGGAAGGGTTGCCGGCGCACTGACTTAATTCCTCCACAGTTTCTTATCCCACAAGAGCAGCGTGTCGAACCACCTAATATCATTCGCATCATACTTGCAGGCAACATTTTCAACCCAGAGTGAACACAGAATTAAATTTGAAAGCCGCTGTTTTGGGAGACGACGCCAGGCAGATCGTAAATGGAAAGCGTCATCAGCTTCCCATGCCTGGTTCTCCCATGAATTGAATCAGTTTCGTTGCGGGTGTTTTTGTTTTCAAACCTACAATGTGGTACATCACGTTAGATGTTTCGAGCGTCACAGTCTTTATGCTAATTTTAAGAAGACGCGCTCTTCACGAACACTCGCAGACTTTGCTGACCATGGCGGCAGTGGCTGCGCCGCAACGCTCCTTACGACAGAGAAACCAACAAACTCGACTAATGGTGCTTCGGCACCGGGCCCTCTTAAACGCCTAGCTACGCAATGACTCAATATTTCAGAAGAACAAAAGAAAAAAAAAGCAATTGATCAAAGCCACGCAGTTAAGCATTCGCCACAAATGCTTTCCCTTGCGAAATTATAAACGTTTACACCGCAATTAAACGTTACGAGCGCCGACTGAGAAATGCGTAATCCGCTCCACTACGTCTTCCAGCTCTTTCATTCAGTGCGGGGCCAGAAATAATGCGAGAAGCGGCGGCAATACTCGACACGTCGCGAAATAAAAAGAAGCGCACAACAATAATTGTAAGGCGTACAACGAAACCACCCCGGCCCCCGTGTTCTCGGCCGGCACTTTCCATTTTCTCACGGTCTAACCGCAACACAGACGACGAGGTCGAGACCAAAGTGTCGCTATTTGAAATTTAAAGGTCTCCTCCCGCTTTTGGTTTTTCTTTTTGCCCCCGTTTCTTGCCCTCGAAATACTATATTCTCATCGTTGCCTCGTCGCTTTCTTTTGTCTTTTGTTCTTTGTGTTCCCTACATCCCGTCTTTTTTTTCCCTCTCGGTGCTGTCTAGTATTTCGAACTCCTTTCATTCTTTTTTTTTACCACCTCCTTTTGTCTCTTTCACTGTCTCCCACATATTCTGCCGACACGCAAACGACTCCAAGAAGACGACCGCGGAGCCAACGTGCTTTCCTCATTTTTTTATTCCTTTTTATCCCTTTTTCCCCACGCGGCTGCTACGGAGCGCGAGCCGTTTTGGGACGTCATTTTCTTGCTCGTCATTTTTTCCCGTCCTCCTCTGTTCCCTCCCCTTTCTCATTTTTCTCCCTAAAGCTTGCCTCTTCTCTCTGTATCTGGCCTTTTCCCTTTTTCTCTTTCCTGTATTCCCCTCTCCCGTCCGCGGAGCGAAGCCAAGCCAATACTACCCAAGACGACCACGACGAACAGAGACTCACCAGCCTTTCCTCTTTATCTATTTCTTATTTCCCCTCTCGTCTCGCTCTCTCGCTCTTTTTCTTCCCCATTTCGTCTCGCTCGGTCGCTATTTATTCTTATTTACCCGGTCTGTGTTTTCGCATCTTTTGCCGGTTGCATCCCTCCCGCCTTATTTTTTTCTTGTGCTCCCGGCATTTCTCGATGGCTTTTCCCGTTGCGCTGAGCTCTCTCCTTTTTTTTCGATTGCTTCTTTCGCGATCCTGTGAGAGCGAGCTTCCACGGGAGCAGCGGCGCACGAGGTAACTTTTCCTTTTTTCCTATTCACCTCCTTTTAGTGTTTTCTTCAGTCGCTTTCACGTGTTTTTTATTGGCTCCTCACACTCGTTTCACCTTCTGTGCATATTTTCGTTTCGCTCTTCTTCTTTAACGCTGTAGTTCACAGCGAGAATGCAATAAACTGTAGGAATCGAAAATGAGAAAGTACAAAAAGGTAAAGAAATGGTTATGGGTAGCGGGGGGGGGGGCGGAAGAGGAAGAGAGTGTACGACTAAAGGAGCAGCTGAAGAGGCTGCCTTTTCACAGCTTGTGGGGTCCCTTTTTGTTTGTTTGTTTATTTATTTGTTGTTGTTTTTTATACATCAAAGCGAAATAGCAGCTCCCTAGACGAACTGCTGTAGTGTAGTTCCCTTTTGCACGCTCCACCGGAACATAGGGCCTTCGCGTTTCTTCCATATATGTTTTAATGCTTTTTCGCCATATGCTTTATTCTTTATTTGTTTCCCCTTTCAATCACTAGACTATTACACACGTCTCTTTTTAAGGGTACTAATTTTTGTGAATTGTTCATCTCTTTGGTTATCATTCTGGACTGTGATTACAACCTGAATAATCTTATGCAAGCGTTTGGTATTCGCAGTAGTATTAGGACCTTTTTTTATTAGAAATGGTGTAGCCTTATCTATTCCGTCAATTCGACAAGATTTCAATCAGGGTTTTCCTGCCCTTCAATTCACGTTTATTGTTCTATTTGACTGTTTCTCTATACGCCACATGTTCTGCAACAAATCTCGTGGAATTGATTCTACGTCATCGTGTAATTGGTAAGAGGCTCAATAGACGTACGCGACGAGTAAAATTAGAACTCCTTATACCACTTGCATATGCTTTTAGCCTTGGAAACACATAATCGACATCGACTTCGTGTTCTGAGCAGCAGAAACTGCCTGGACGTCGCCCTGACCAGCTGTTAATGTCTATCACTAGGAATAACTGATAGCACTCATTGCAATGCATGTGGTTGCGAAGCAAGTGTGAGACACATCCTATGCTACGTCTTGTCCTTTAAGTATGCCAAACTGGCCCTCTGGTCCGTTCTAAACCATCTAAAAGGAAGATGACCTTCCTCCCTGAACAAGATCTCGTGACTACAGCCTGGCGCATTGCAGTTGCAAAAGGCTTGGAAAGCGCTGCTGCGATTCCTCAAGGTAACCGGACTGAGCAACCGCCATTGACCCAGTGCCGCGAATCTTCGTTAGGTCGGCAACTGCTGCGCCCAATTCCCTTTCTGCTCATCTTTCAATCTTTTCCTCCCCTTTACCCTTGCCCCAGTGCAGGACAGCCAACCGGGATCAGTCCTGGTTAACCTCCTTGTCTTTCATTTAACCGCGTCATTTTCTCTCTCCTATCATTTTATTTCTTTCATCGAAATTTCGCGAACGTTACTTATGCCACAATTAATCAGGAAAAAAGACATTCCTGATAATGGCGACGAACGTAAGTTATACATAGCAGTTAGTTTATGCGAGAAACGCCGTATGCCACCTCTAACGCAACACGTGCTCTCTAATGTGTACAAAAAGGGGTTCGGCGCATAAGCGACGCACTTTTCATTTTTCCTTGTGTTGCAACGGCATTTATACGGACGCTCGAGGCGCATTCATGTCGTCTGCACCGCCGTCGCCGTCGTCATGCCAGCGTTGTGAGGCGCCTGGTAGCTGCCGCGTGGGGTGCTGTTCCTTCTACACTCAGTAAGAGTTGGCTGGCGTGTTGCATCGCACCGGCGTGTTGCACCGGTGTAGAGTCGAAACAACGTCCCGGGGAGTTCAGGTGCAGCAACGCTAAACTTTACTACTGCTGTCGACGCATTGCCCCTTTGGGCGAGACTGACACGTTTTTCGCGCGTTAAGTTTTACGACGAGTGTCAAGGGGGAGGAGGGCAGTGTTTGTGTCCTGCCCAGGAGTCGTCATGGAGGTCTCTTCACGCCGTCCCCTAACGGCGTGGTAAGGACTCGCGGCGATGGTAGGGTTGCGGGCTCCATGACTAAGAAAGCGCGGATGGCGTTTCTTGGCAAGAGGGAACCGGAACACCGAGGACCCACGAGCACTTGCGGCTTCCGCCGTACGGTCGTGCTTTCGACGACGACGCCATTGTAAGGAGAGAAGCAGACAAGAGGCTGTTGTTGTTGTTGTTGTAGCCTGCGGTGCATGTGGCTCCTACCCACGATGGGGGATTGGCCAAGAAATGGGTGGATTATTCGAAATTATTATGGTGCATAAGTTTCCTAATAGCTATTGAAATAGCATTGAATAGCGCAGAATTACCTGTTAAATAAGATCAGGCAGGTCATATTGAATGAGTAATAATTAATTTGTCCCTGCGATCGCATGAAGATGGCGATGACGCTCCGCACAAATAGCACATACCCACCGCGGGGGATCGGCAAAAAAATTGGGCGGTTTAGAGAATGCAGATTAGAAAAAGTTAGAGAAAACATACTTCAGGAGGATGTATTCTGATCTGTATTCGAAGTGGTGCAGTCATTATGCTAAAGTGAATCGAAAAATTAGCTAAATAATTATTATAATTGATTGTTCTATGAAGGCAGCCGATTGGAATCAAGAAGAAAGTTTTGCAGCGCAGTGCAAACATTCTCGCCGCTCTAACCCAGTGTGGAAGCCCCTGCGAAAGCTAGATCGGGACTTTCACGCTGTGGCCAAGCTTTTTTACAGCGACCTCTGACAGCCTGTTTCTTACCAAGAAGATTAGTCGGCATGCAGGGAGAAAGTGATCGATAGTTTCTGGTTCCCCGCATTGTATACACAAAGGAGATGCCGCAAAGACCAGCCCTGGGGGTATAGAAGTTTAGCGTCGGATGCGGCAGCGCAGCCTTATTAGTGTAATCTCTCATTTGCGTGTTGGGCAGAATTTACGGCTTCAAGGGAATGGTAGGTGGTCGTAGTCAGAATGCGGAGCCACACTGGATGTCTCGTTCATCATCGTTATTCACCTAAACCTGGCGGCAGCGACGTGGGCCGCTTTAGTCTGCCTCTTCACCTTCTCCTTCAGCGCCTGCACTCCAAGCGCCCGAGCCCAAGTGCGCCTCTTTGTCTTGATGAGAATCGTCCCAATATATAGAGTGTGCCAACTATTATGCACGAAGATTTTAAAACATACGAACGCCACGTAGGTCGATAGACCCAAGGCAATGTTGTTTGCGGTCGCCTGGAGATACTCATACTATCTTTTGCATTGCGCGTAATCACACAATTAGTCTTACGTAGTCAACTTCTCAAATGTTATAATTAGATGAAAAATGTCAGTGAGAAGATTGTAGAGCAGCATAGAAAACTCCTGATGCGCCTTCCTGTTGTTCAATACGTGCTACATAAAAGTATTTTATTGCTATATCAGTTATACGGACACCCCAGACGCATTTCTGCAGTCGGCGTCGCCGTGAGGTTCCGTATAAAGTCCAACGTCTGTCTGTCTGTCTGTCTGTCTGTCTGTCTGTCTGTCTGTCTGTCTGTCTGTCTGTCTGTCTGTCTGTCTGTCTGTCTGTCTGTCTGTCTGTCTGTCTGTCTGTCTGTCTGTCTGTCTGTCCGTCCGTCCGTCCGTCCGTCCGTCCGTCCGTCCGTCCGTCCGTCCGTCCGTCCGTCCGTCCGTCCGTCTGTCTGTCTGTCACACAAACACTCACATACGCTTATAGCTTCTAGGTTTCCAAGCCTGATAATTCTCAAATATTAGTATCTTACCATGGTGACAGTATAAGCATAATTCAGGAAGGGAATAGTCATCTCTAAACAGCCCGAAAGAATTCTTGCGCGCTTCCAGAAATATCCCGAAACAAGCGAAATATTCATTGCTCGGAATATACCTTACAATTCGCACTGTTTAATCTAACAGCGTTATCGAAATTTAAAAAGTATTGAATGTAACTATCATCCTAACCGATGAGCAGCAGTAGCCTGCAGAAGTTCTATTGCTTTCTGAAAGGAGACTCATAAGGCAATGTTCATCAGCCAAGACGAACGTTACTTGATAAAGTATTTGCACAATGGTAAACATTTAACAGCTATAGATCAGAAGGTACAATCGAACAACCGTTAGCCAAAGTAAAGCCACCATCCACATCTAGCGATCGGTTCACCTGCTCTGGTCCACTGAAGATACTCCCCGATAGTGTCTTCGCAAATGTTGAAACCCCACTCGCTCTACAATTTAGAAAAATCCGTTTTCTTAACGCAGTTCTTATATCATAATCGGGAAAACATGTTTTAAATTTTTGTTGGAACAAACTCGTACCACCGTTTCTATTTCCTTCGAACTCATCCTATGCTTCTGTTTCAACCGCATTCTATCCAGCAGCAGCGCTTCTTACTTTAACAGCTGCCCAAAAGAAATGAAACGTGGCTTTCTAAATCAGTCACCCAATTCTGCCAAAATTAGGCTCACCGCTAGAATTGTCTCAGCCACATCTAAGACGCTTTTGGCATTATATCGCACATTGCCTAAAATCTTCTTCACAATTAACTCGGAAAAGATTGCTCAAAATATTCGTCCTGGATATGAATTCCAATGCATGTAGCACACTACGGAAATGGTTCACTCGTATACTCGTCATCGGCTTTCGAGAAATTTTTACACTAAATTGTTCTAGACTTCTGTGTTGTCGCAGACGGCAGAAAGCAACTTAGAAGTTGTGCTTCGAAATTCCTCGAGGCTGCGTAGCCCTCGAGGATGCAGCAGCAACACGGCAATGTACTACACGTAGATCCTTCTTAATATTTGTGTTGTGTGGCAATGAAACGCAGTTTTGACCACAGCAAACGTGACGAGATGGTTCCTTCTTTCATGTACATGGAAACCCAACTTTTGGCAACTATCCGTGGTATCTAAAAATAATTGGACTCCAATCCACGCTGCGAAGGTTGTTGGCCAGCGAAGTTGCCGTATCGCCTCATCCACTGGATTAGTGTGAAGTAGCCTTTAACCAGTGAGCAATACACTAAAGTAAATGATTGACAGCAAGACAATTTAAATACACCGTACAAAAAAACTTAAGTTATGCATTGTCTTGCCAGGCTTGGCGCATGCGCTGTGCCTCTTGGGCACGAACCACTTGGTCCTGTCGAACCAAAGCACAACGCCGTTGTGTATGTCGACGTTGCTGTTCATTTCGTCGCTCATCGTATTCGCGCAGCCCTTCGGTAGTCCTAATTACGCGTGACCTTCCTGTAGCGCTATCATAACACAAACGAAATCATTTGCTAGGCGGGTTCTTCTTTTACTTATGAAAGTGTAGTGACGTCACTCCCTCCTTCGTATGCAACAGTTGCCGCTGTGCGGCAACTTCTGCAACCGTAATCTTTACCGGGAAACGCACGCGGCGAACGCTACATGTCTTGCAGTGTTTGAACGCACCTGATCATGTGTCATGTAGTCTTGACGCTTGTTTTGTGCTTGCGTTTCTTTATTGAAAAGAATACTGGGTTGTGTCTTGCAGGCGTAATTACAATGACTGACAACACATGTGCGGGCTGACTCGTGTCGCCGTGGCTAGAGGACTATATTTCTGACATTTTTTTTTTCTTTCTTTTAAGCCGTAAATTCTAAACGATTTCCCCCTCGGTCAATATGGAAAAGAAAAGCGTGCTGAACAAGATGCGACATGTCTCCGGTTTCGCCACATGTTTACTCAAAAGCACGAGAGCGACAAAGATACATTCGCCTTCCCCCTTTATTTTTCTTAAACAATAATCACACCTGCTTACCTACGCTTCATCTATTTGAACGCGGTTGAAGAAGCTTTCTCATCGACTGCATCGGCCATCAGCGACTCCGGTTAAAAGAAAAGCAACGGTGCTTCTGCTCCGAGCAATTAAAGCTATTTTATCGTCATTATAATGCGTCGACGGGCACATTTGTTATAGCCAGCAGCAAGGGTCGAGACTATAGGGGGAGCCAACCTACGAGGACGTCTTAATCGAGCGGCTAATATTATCCCGCCTCGCACGCTCCATTTAGTGTGGGACAAATGGCGCTGTCCCCTGCTTTCTCTCTCTCAGGTAGATAATGAGCAGGGCCGTTTCTGCGCCGAGAGTTACTTTAGTTTTCCCGCCGCTTCTCGTATTAACGAGAGAACAAAGCCCTTCAGGCCTCGCGTGGCGTATCTACGTTGCGCTCTGGCAGTTGCGCTCATACGGGAGCTCAATTTTTAAGAAACTAAACTTGACATTTGAGTAGAAGAGATACGATGCGGAGACGCAACTTGACGGGAAAGGCGTCGAGTTTGCTACCCTGCAAAGGAAAGAATGAGACGAGAGAAGAAAATGAGAGAAATAGAGAGAGAGAGAGAGAAGGGGAGCAGAAGGTCTCGAACGGATGCCTGCGCAACTTGAGCGATTGCACCGCGCTCGTGTGAAATAAGACGCCATGACACCGTCATTCAATGTGCACAACCAACCAGCCCCAACCTTAGCTCTTCTAGCCATGTGCAAGGAAAGCTTGACGTGGACGAAGGTGATAACACTGGCGCATTGACATTTAACAAAATCGTCCAAGCTGTATGCTAATCCGAACCACACATACATGAACATCAGAGAGAAGGAAACGGTGTGTAAAGAAGTTCCCGCAACCTTCAATAGACCTAGCGCCCTATTCTCACACTGGTCGTAATATGCCCAAAACTTTGAAAGCACTTCCCTCTATGCAGAGCAATTTATTCGCTGTAGCCGGGCCTTTTTCTGTGTTTCTCGATATCCGAGAATTGTACAGAGACCTGCATTTTCTGAGAAAATCATAGCAAAAATAAAATAAAAAATACGATGCGCGAACGTACTCATAAATATATACCAAAATTTATCTGCGCCAAATGTGCCAGACGCGATGCCTAGAAAATATTTGTCAATTTCAGCACCCTTCCTATTTGACCTCCGACGTGGCGCTGATACAACGAGACATCACAGGAAAAAATAATACAGATTACTGTTTTTAGACAAACTGCGCGACGAAGTTTTCTGTTCAAGTAAGTTATACACAAGGTAGCATTTTATTAGATAACGCACAGTAATTACATTTCGAACCAAATTTGGGGCCCCAACGCAGGCTGCGTCACTGACTGTTCTTAGATTTACATTCGATGTCGACAACGTCGCCGCAGGCGCTTGAGGCCCGATTCTCACAGCCTTCAAACGGACCGCCCCATCACTGTCGCGGCTCTGGCTTCTGTTTTTCCTAAAAAAAATAGCACCGCGGTGACGTTCGACGATGCTCTTAACGTGACCGGCGTCTTACTTTTTCGAAAAGAAACCGGCGAGGAAACGCCGCTGCCTCGTCGCGGACACTGATGCCGTGACGGTGACGGGTCGCTGTGTCTGACGGCTGTGTGAATCACGCGTAGAGGAAGGAAAAAGTTAGGAGAGAGCTTTACGAGACACAGGCAGCCTTGGCAAGCGAACGCTCCGTAAAGCCAGTCCGTTTGCTCAGTGGCGACCCAACACGTGACGTCTTGCGTCGAGATCACGGAGCAAGACTTGAGATTTGCTGAGACGTTTGGTTCCCAGTGGATATGCCAGTGGTTTTTATTCGGCGCGCACTTGTTCGGCTGCCCTGCCGTGGCTCTGCCTGCAGAGCGGGAACACTAAAACCAACCGTGCATTTTGACGTTGTGATCGCGTGTTGGGCCGACAGGTTTGATTGCGGGTTGTGGAAAAGCGATTGTCTCTGTTATTAAAGCAAGGACAAACTTGAATTCTGGGTGTTTTGCTTGCCAAAACCACGCTCTGATTATGATACACGCCCTAGTAGGGGACTGCGGATTAGTTTTCACCAACAGGGTATCTTTAACCTGCACCCAATGCATGGGGCACGGGTGTTTTTCGCATTTCGCCCACATTGAAATGGGGCCACCATGGCCGGGATTCGATCCCGCGACCTCGTGCTGACCAGCGCAACACTACAGCTGCTAAGCCACCGCGGCGGATAAACCGAGGACAGTCCAACAAGAGGCGGTCAACAGCCTCTGCGCTAGGGCAGACAAGCGCACGGAACACTGTCAGCGGCGGGCGGAGTGGACTCCCCGATGCGCAATCACCAGCCATAACCACAGCCGTGAGAAGCGTTCCACCATTCCCTGTATAAGAGGCAAGCTGGTTGGCAACGACGTTTCGTCATCAGTGAAGGGCTTTGCACCATGCGAACTTGGTTTGACGAAAACCTGTTTCTTAGTCATCCGCAACTTTTCTTCTTTGAACTTGGCCGTCACCAAATGACCGCAGCAAAGCTTGGACGCTTCTGAAGATAAACCCGAACGTAGCGTGTTTAAGGCTCGCAGCGCACATCTCGCACAGACGAAACGGGGATGAATGAAAACTTCATAATCTGTAAATAAGCATAGTAAGCGTTCGTCGTCAGCTTAGTCTTAGCGTAGTATGTGGTTAAAACATCTGCTCCGAATACTTAGGAGTGCTGGCACAAATGTTGAAGAATTATTTTCATTCACGTACTGAACATACGCAGCCCCGATTACTCTGGACCCTTTACTTACGAGGCACAGCAAACAGACATGAAACGGGGAATCAAGTAACCTGTCTTATTGCAGAAAGTAATTCAATAGCATGAAAATATCCGTACAATACGACAGCAAACGCAATAAAAAACATTAGGCTTCCGGGAGTTATATTACTGCAAAATTTCCGGCGCCAAAATACAAAAAGAAATCTGGGGTTTTACGTGCCAAAACCGCGATTTTCTTATGAGGCACGCCGTAGTGAGGGTCTCCGGAAATTTGGACCACATGGGGTTATTTAACGTGCACCTAAAAATCTTAGTACACGGGAGTTTTCGCATTTCGCCCTCATCAAAATGCGGTCGCGAATATACAGTTCGAGAAAGCGACCTGACGTGACAAAATCCTCGAAAAACTTGTATGTGCGCCAAATTTTATGTTCACATTGCATTTCGGGAACGCTGTTTATTGCTAGCGTTTATAAATGTTTGTGTTTCGTCTACGGCACATCTAAAATCAGCACATCTTATGAGCACAACCATTTAACAACAGATTATACACATAGCTCTTTTAACGTTTTCCTTAGCATATGTCGTTCCCGTTCTTACGTCTTAACGACCGAGACTCTTTGCACGCGTCCTTCAACTTTCTTCTTCATATTGAAAGGAATATTGCTGGCATGTTTAAGGCCTCGCAATGCCATACCTCAATTCGAGTCAGCCTACCCCCCCCCCCCCGTTCTCGGCGTGATTAATCATTTTCATCAAGAAAGAGCTTGCCCCCGGCTCACTCCCGCCGTCGCACCCTCTCCGAAAGAAAGACGCCGACGCCGCTTGAGCGCTTTCCTCGCACAGCACTCAACTCCGGCGGCAAAGCTCGCAGCGTAGGAGAAAGAAGGAGGAGGGAGCTGCTGGCACGACAGTGGCAAAGGAAGCAGCGCGAGCGAAGAGGAGCAGGAGGAAAAGGTTGAGGGGTGGGCGGCGAGGATCGGTCGGCAGCAAGCGAGAACGAGGCGAGAGAGGAGGCGGCAAGGGGGAGGCGGCGGTTTGAACAGGCGAGCGAACGCCCGCTAGCGCCCCGCGTGCGCTCCACAGCAGCGTTAGTGAGCGAGCGAGCTACCCGGCAAAGCACGCAAGGCGTGCAAGCAGGAGAAGCCGCCGCCGCGTCTTTGCCAGCAGGAGTGCCCCCACCCCCCCTTTGCTGCCTTCTCCTGTTTAGTTTGGTTGTTGTTATGTGCCTCGATTCACCACCCTCCCCCGTTTACTGCGCCCCCCCTTTCCAACTGCGCTCTGGGATCAATACGGGAAAGGCACAGTCGGCGAGCGAACTGCTGCTCCTCCGCAACACAAGCAAGCGAGGCAGGCAAGCCTGCCTGCCTGCTCTGCGCGGTTCCAGCGTGCTGCGTGGTGTGGCAGCGGCGGTATACGGAGGGCAGGGGGAGAAACGTAGGGTCGCTCGGGAGGGGGAAGAAGGAAGGGCGAGGAAAGGAGCAGGCACGTCTCGCGGCACCACCGCCGCCACCACCACCACCACTGCGACGGGCTTTCCACTGAGGCTTTCCCTCCCAAAGCAGCGGCTCTGCTGAGTTCGAGCCAGGCTTTAGGGAGCTGCGCTCTGGCGGTGGCAGTGGGGGAGAGGAGGAGCTCGCTGCTCCTAACCACTCGCTTCCACCGCCCTTCATGCTCCTTCCTTACTTCCCTACGAGCGCGCGCGCGCCCTTGCTTCCCGCACCGGCTTTTATAACGCGCCGTAATTCCCCAAAGCGGAAAAAAGAAGGGGAGTGCGGAGGAGACGACGGCGGGTTGAAGGGAAGGGGGCTGGGGAGGGGTGATACGGCAACAGCCGGCTGTAGACTCCAGCGGGGGTGAGAGGCGCAGATGAGGTTCACGCCGGTGGAGACGGAGAGCGACAGGGAAAGGAAAGAGAAAAGGCGTCGGCCGGCGGCTCGCAATTTGAGGCGGCTCGGCTCTCATGCTTTCTTTCTTTCTGTCTGTCTTCCACTGCGCCTCTTTTTTGGGTTCCTGTGCCGCCTGCTAGAGACCAAACGTGCGTGCGTGCGTGTGTGCGTGAGTGCGTGTGTGTGTGTACGTGTGTGCGCGCCTCGTCTTTCGCGTGTCTCCCAGGCAAGCACGCTAGTTCCAGCCTGCCGCCACTTGCTTCTTCTTTCTTTTTCTCTTTTCCGTCCCGTATTTTTCCTCCCACAGCGTCTTCTTCCCTTTGGGCGTCGTTTCACGCTTTACCTTTGTACCGTTCATTTTCATCGTGCTCACCACTACGCTTCTATTCCGAACTCCTTTCTTTTCCTTTCTTTTTCGTCCGCGGCGTCGCGAAAGGGATGTCGGAGATGTTGGAAATGTTGGGAGTAAGAAAGGCTGCAGAAGGAGAGAGAGAAAAAAATGCTAGAAGACACAGGGGTAGCTGTGAAAGACTACAAAAAACTAAAGGAAAGGCCGTTAAGGCTAAAAGAGGGCAAAACAAAAAAAAATCACCAGGATAAAGAGAGATCGGGTGTTGCTCAGCAAGGCAAGAAGGGGAGGCGGTGAAGCCAGCGAGGCTTGCGCGGGAGAAAACGTGTGAGAACGGAAGGAACGAAGGAGGTGGCCGTAGTGTAGTAAAGAGGCCAGGAGCGGAGGAAACAAAAAGAGGAAAAAGAGGGAAGTCTCGTCACGAGAGCAAGCAACAGACAAAAGGCAAACCCGGGAGGCGAAGAAGGGAGACGGGTTTGAGGCAGTTCGCATCCGTCCGCTCATCTATCAAGATAGCGGCGGAGTCATTCATCATTCTGGCCGGAGCACGTGGCGAGGAGGAAAGAAGGGGGAGTGGACCAGTTTGCCTTCCCTCAGGGTCAGGGAAAGAAATGGGGAGACAGGGGGGAAGAGATGAGCGCGGTGGGGAATAAAGGAGGCCTTTCGTTTCTAATGTCTCGGAGCGGCGCGCTTGATTGTCTTGGAGCGGCGTCTACTCGCAAAAAAAAGCAAGGGAAAATGAGGAGGAATGATTAGAGGCGCCTTCTTTATGCGCCTATGACGGTTCAGCATGTTGGTGCGCATTAGGCAGCCTAAAGAATATAAGCGGCCTGTGCCAAGGGCCTTGCTCCAAGGTTTAACACCAGCACGGGAGTCTGATGTTCAGAACCACTCAGTGCCACTACCATGTATTCGCCCTGTGGTAGCCACACCGGCTTCAACCACACAAGCACCGTATCGATCACACAATTAAGCAATTACTTGTAAAAATTATCTGGTTCGAGAGTGGCTGGGGAGTTCATTTAGACCTGCTTGGAGCAAATTCTTTATGCCATCCCCTGGTGTCGCGTGGTATTGCCCAATTAAGCCTTACACCTTGCACTCAACATGCGTCACTGAATATGAAGCATTTTCATTTTCTACACCTCTCTGACATGTTCAACAAGCCCAGTAAAGTACTGAAGCTTTGCATATAGCGATACCCATGACACATCCAAAATCTCTCACAGTATAACCGCATAAGATGCTAAACGTGAGCTCTGCATCTGTGCACTCTGCGTATGCAGCGCATTCCACGCAGTTCCTCGTTACGAAAGGATATGATGATGATGACAAGATGTATTCGCGAAGGGATATAAAAAATGGCAAGGCTTCCATCTAACGAAGGCATTTATGATAGGTTGTACGAGTAGCCCTTTGCCGGAGGTGTCCGCTCCCGCAGTCAAACCTACAATAACCACACAGTTCTTCTTTTGCGTGGTTGTGTAGAGGCATCATTGAGCAGATAACCGCGAAGAGCAATTCCGATAGTGTTAGTTTCGTGCCAGCTCGATATTAATTATGGAGCTGATGGTGATGGTGATTACTTCTTTTTAATTTGTTCTCGGACTTCCTTGTTAACCTCCAAGTTTACGTCCGATGTGTTAGCCCCGGTAGAATGCAGTGATTATACACTGTTCAACGACAGTGGTAAGCTTCCAGGTCACGATTTGGTAATGCCATCCGTATGCAGTCCAACCCATTTTTATTCTTCTGTAAAATTATCTCATGATTAGCGTCTCCTGTGCGTAAGTGACCTAGATATACGAACTCCTGCACAGACTCTAGAGGCTGACTGGCGATCCTGAATTCTTGTTCCCCTGCCAGGATATTGAACATTATCTTCCTCCTCTGCATAGTAATAGTCAATCCTACCCTTACACTTTCTTTGTTAAGGTCCTCAATCATTTTCTTGCAACTCATCCTCAGCGTTGCTAAACATCACAATGCCATCAGCAAACCGGATGTTTTTGAGATATTCGCCGTTGATCCTCACTCTTAAGCCCATGCGTCTAATAGCTTGAATATTTATTCCAAGCACGCAGTGAATTGGGTAAATTGGGCCTCCTTGCCTGACCATTTTCTTGATCGGTATTTTTCTGTTTTTCTTGAGGAGAACCAATTTAGCTGTGGAACCCTTTTAGATATTTCACAAGATATTCATCTATGCTTCCTCTACACCTTGATTGTGCAATGCATCCATGACTGCTGGTATCTTTGCTGAATCATCTGTCTTATTCATATTCTATGAAAGTAATATAGAAAGGTTGATTGTACTAGGTAGATTTCTCAATTACCTGACGGATGACCTGGATATGATTCATTGTAGAATATCCCTTCCTGAAGCCCGCCTGTTCTGTTGGTTGATTCAAGTCAAGCGTTTCCCTGATTCTAAAGAAAATTATCTTGCGGAATATTTTGTACAATACTTAAAGCAAGCTAATGGGCCTACAACTCTTACCTTCTCTAATGCTTTGCTTCTAATGGATTAGAAATGTTGGCGTTCTTCCAGTTCTCTGGTACTCTTGAAGTTGTGAGGCATTACGTACAAAGGTCCCCCACCTTTTCAAACAGAATGTCTCCTCCAGCTTTGAATAAATCGACTGTTATTTCTTCTTTCCCTTCGCATTTCCCCGGAACATGTCCCGCAAGGCCCTTCTAACTTCAACGCTAGTTATATAAGCAGCCTGTATATACTATTACTCACTACTTCCAGTGAAGATTGCGTCGCTGCTCTGGGTATTGTACGAGTCAGTACAGAATTCTTCTGCTTCTTTTACTATATCATCGAAATTGTTGATGACATTACCCTACTTATATTTCACTGCATGCATTTTTCCCTCTCCTATGCCATGTTTTATTCTCACTGTTTCATGATGCGGCCATTTTTTACTACTCTCTCAATTTTTTCGACGTTATACTTTCGAATGTCCCTTACTTTCTTCTTCTTTAACGGCTTTGACAGTTCAGCGAATTCTACCTGATCTCTTGGGTTAGAAATTTTCATGCTTTGTCGCTCCTGTATTATGTTCTTCGTTACTTGCAGGAGCTTAACGACTCCTTGTCGTGGTGCCTTACTTCTCCCTTCAGTTGCTGCTTCTGAAGCCAGCCTAGTTATGGTTTCATTCATTACCTCTATGTTATGTTCATCTTCCTGTTCTAAAACTGCATATTTATTTGCGAGCACTACCTTCGATTCGTCTGCTTTTACCCTTTTCGAGTGCAGGTTCGCCTGTTTCTTCTTGACTAATTAAAGACTGCGCAAGGATCGATGGAAGGAAAATGCTAGGCGTAGCGTCAGAAAACAGGAAGAGAGTATGCATCAGAGATGAAACCCAAGCCCCATATTGTACCTGACATTTACAGACAAAAATGGATCTGGGTAGGCCATATAATGTGTAGGACACATAACTGCTGGTCCAGTAAAGTTGCAGAATGGTTTCCAAGGGAAGAGAAGCGTAGCCAAGGACGACAGAAAATTAGGTTGGAGGACGAAATCGGGAAATCTGCAGGCGCAAGTTAGTGTCAGCTAGCGCGAGACAGGGTTAATTAGAGATCGCTGGGAGAGGCCTTCGTCCTGCAGTGGACGTAAAAATAAGCTGATTATGATTAAAGGCAAGATCTTGAGGAGTGAACGAGAATCAGTGCATTGGCTGATGGACACACATCTAGTCTTCTGCAACACAACAGGTGCTCTTAGAAGTTGTTATTGAGTGCGCGAGATGTGAAACAATATGCCGAAACAGCCCGAGCTCGCGGATAATTTTTACGCAAGGCATACAAGGCTGACCCTTGAATATTATCACACGAACTGTGCAAAGCCACCAATTCGAACAGCTTATTTAAGTATCAGAAAGCAATCCCTTTGAAACAAGGGTGTCTTACACCTGTGTTGTTCTTTCGCGTTTTGTGCAAGAAAACAATGGCATGAGCAGCAAGAAACGTACGGGGGAAAGTTTGCTATGGCAAATATAACTGCGCTATGTTTTACAATTTCCTATACTTGTTTCAATGAGTGTTCCGAGCCTGGGGCGCTATAACGTAAAACTATTCCAAATTTTTCTATTCCAATTCTGCTATCAGCCATCCACGATTGGTCAAAATCTTTTTTTCGAACACCCCCACTTCACCTGTCTGTCACGCGACGTCACGAAAACCGCGATACCTCCCCATGTGATGTTATGTGTACAGACTGATTATGCATGATTTGACGAAAAAAAGAAAAACAGATGTTTCTGATTCGACCCCTTTTCGCCATTAGCCCTCGGCTATTGGTAAAAAGTTTTCGGGCTGCACCCACTTCACCTGCCTGTCACGCGACGTCACAAAACCGCAAAAACTCACCGCGTCAAAGTGACGTGTACGCGATAAAGATGCATTAATATGCCGAACAAAACTGAATTTGCTTCGGAATAGCCGCATGCTGCCCCGTTCCGAAAGGAATAGAAGATGGCTGCCGCCGATCACTCAGACGCTGGCTACTCGCACCTGCCGGAGAGCATGGGTGTATTTGCGTATAATAACGCTTCTTGCGTGGCCGTGTAACGTTTTCTAGCACTTTCGGCACGTTTACCCCCTCATTCTGCCAACTCTTCTTTGCTGAGGGTCCGTTTTAGCGTCATTCTTGAGCTTCCGTTGCATGCCGCCGCGATTTTCGACCAGCCACCGCAAGCTAAGTAAGGGAAAGCCGACCAATCGTAGCCGCCGGCACCACCCTGTTCATCCGGTTATCGACTTTCAGTGCAGTGCCTCGGCCCCATCAAATCCCTCTCCACTTGAGCCTTCTGCTCGCCTCTTGTCAGCCAATTAGATACGACAAGCCGCTCAGTGTAGGCAACGTTCTTCGTTTTTCAAGCAAACAAAAGTGACCTCCTATGAACGAGGAGAGCGTTTCATTGGTCTGTTTAGACAACCCTGCGGGTGATCGCCCGGTGCTTGCGTTGGTGGTTACGCAAATTTGACGTAAGGAGATTGGAATAGAAACATATTGGAATAGTTTTACGTTATAGGGCCCCTGCTGACCACCATTTCGCAATTGTGCTATATTCCTTCTACGTTCCCGATTTTGCAACTTGTCTTTTCCTTTTTATTCGTCTTAAAATACGTTACTGCTATATTTACCTTGTATTACCTAAAGCTTTTGTAACGCTTTTGTTTTTCAATCTTCGCCATGAACTTTCTCCATATGCTCGATTACCGACTTGCGGTTAGTGAGTTGCCGTTACTGAGCTGCGTGTCATTTGCAAGTGCTATTTGGTATCATCTTTTCCGACCTGTTAGCTACAGCGGATGAAAAGTTATTTCCTTTATATGGAGCCATGCTGCGACACAGATGCTATCGCCACTTTCTTCACGTAGTTTAGTATGATGCACATCGGTTTATCGAAGTTCAACGCTGCAACTCAGCGTGGTTCTTGAATAGCATCATGCTGATGAAATGTGTTGTACTTCTGTGATTGTTCATAGTACTACACAGATGGCTGACAGTTTAATTGAAAGACTCTTTACACCCTTACGCATAGGTTGACATATTTACATGGCCTGGAATATATAGAAGCCATTTCAAATATTCGATAAAGACGAGGCATATAAAAGACGGCGATCTAATGTTCTTGTTTTTAGAAGGTAACACGCTTATGTGCGCTTTTTTACTCAAGTACTTGGTCGACATAACGGGAACCTGACGCTTCAACTGCTAAGCACATACAGTCGCCAAGTAAGCAACGTCTACGCGTTGTGATTTAGATAACAAACCAAATGGTTAACTATCATTGCATCAAATCTAGGCAGTGCATTCTACTTTTTTTTTAGTGTTGCAAAAGAGCGCAAGAAAGGGGGAGAAAATGCTTTGTGCGCAGAACTGCTTTGCTCGTCTGAGTAATGCAATTTTGCGAACTTCAGGTACCTTAGCTTATAACAGCAATTTTGCATAGCCCGACTTCGCTGCGAAACTTCAAACGATAATTGGAGAGCAAAGCTACACTGTTAACCTATTTGTATTTCACCTCCCATTCAAGTTTACGCATATATTCAAGTAATGAGTATTGATCTACGAAAATAAAAATAAAGCACATCATTCCTTTTTTACATGTTTGACTATCTTTTACTGCAGTTACATCCTGTTTTGACCAGTGATGGTAAGATTATCGTTTGCTAATTGTAGCCGTCCGCTAGTTACCTGAGCCTTATGACAGCATAAAACAACGCAAATTCTAACTTATAACTCATCTTGGAAGCTTTGTATCTGAAAGTGGAACCACGGCATAGCTTTTCTACATTTAGCGGCCGCTTACAAAAAGGCGAGGTCTGAATCAGTGTCTAGCTAGCGCACTGCCGTCTACTTTCCACTGCTGGCTTCCGTTGCCCCCTTGATAACGACAACTACAACGCTGTGCTCATACCAGAATGCGGCTGAGCTCTAAACGCTGCTGTACACGTTGATCTGTGCATAAAAAAAAATAAACTTCTACTGTATAACCAGGCGAGGACAATTCGAGTGATCGGGGAACACTTCTGGAAGGAGGTCAAAAAGTACGGAGCCCGTTAGAAAGAATATGAAGAGAGGACGGGAGAAGGATGGGGGCAGCAAAAAAAAAAAAAACGTTCAGTTGGCGGTTGTTCAGACCGACGTGCGTGCGGAAAGTGCTGGACAGATATGGACTTAGGTGCGTGGTTCGATTTGACTGGGAAAATGTGCGAATCAGAAATTCCGAAATAAGAAGTATCTGGTGCGCGTAGCTCGTGAACGAAATGAGAACGTCCAAAAAAGACTATTGCATTCGCGACATAAGCACAAGCGGTGCGTTCTCGCCCCGCCCAGATCCTCAATATATATTTCAAGCCTGCTTTATCGGTGAAGGCCGAGAACGTGTGGGCGAGTTTATCCGGCTAAATTTAGGCGCGCGTTTTCAAGTGCGCCGGCGTAGGTATCAACTTTTTCTCTGACCTTCGGAGAACAAAGCACGAAGTGGGAGATTGCGTTCAGTACGCAGAGGAAAATTTGGACGCGAGAATGAGTAATAGGGAGCTGTAGTGAGCCGTAAGTGGGCTATAACGTCGCAGAAAATAGCTGTCGTTGCTTGCTGCTGGCTACGCGCACGCGTGAGCAACAACTTGTCTCGAGCAGTTGCAACATGCGAGAGCTGAGCATAGGGCAGCTTTGACGCAATCCTACGCCTAAGTGTACCTTAGGGAGTTCTAGAAACACTGCACACAAGCGGCTTAACGTAAGCAAAAGCCCGAGATCGCATCCGTTGGTTAGTACACGCGTTGCTTTCCTTTAGCGCTGTTCTACGTCTAAGTGTATTCAAGTACCTTAGGGAGTTTTAGAAACACTGCACACAAGCGGCTTAACATAAGCAAAAACCCGACACCCCACGCGTTAGTTAGTACATGTGTTGCTTTCCTTTATTTTATTTTGTTTCTCTTTTTGTTTTTTCTCTTCATGGTACAACCAATCTATAGCGTCCCCTAACATTACGTTCCTAATTTCGAGCACTCCTCACTGATTGGGGAATATTTTTTTTTAAATATCCTTGAGTCGCAACGTTTCTTGTTTAAATGTCAAGTGATCCTGTGTTTTCGGGTTTATTCGCGGTTTAAATAATATTCCGTGTGTCGTGAATTTCAGGCTAGCGTATTCCCATCGAGCTTCCATTACACCATTCGTCATATCTGTCTTTAATATGAGTTCTGTTCATCTGCAAGCTGCCAAGTGCCAGCTGTTCATACTTTCGTGTTGGCTACTTGCATCTAACACAAATAAAAGATAAGATGTTCTTGAATGGCGCACGCAAAGCAACTTGTTTCTGAATGGAGCACGCAAGACAACTTGGTTCTACCATGCAGCGCATTTCAGTGAGCATGCTCATATGCTCATACCTATGAGAGCCGCTTTTTGCAAAACACTGTTTCGTCAGGCACCGTAATCGATACTGGTGCGTGTTTTCTTTTTTTTTTCGTGCACACCCAACGCTCAAACAACGCTCTAATGTGCGGTGCTTCATCAAGCGTTTAAAGGAAAAAATTAAACGGACTTTAGCACATCTTCCAGCTGGGTACTCATTTACGGCTACGGCGGCAGGCCCACAAATCGGACTGCGCCATCTTGTCGTCATTCTTGTTGTTGTTGTTGTTGTTGTTGTTGTTGTTGTTGTTGTTGTTGTTGTTGTTGTTGTTGTTGTTGTTGTTGTTGTTGTTGTTGTTGTTGTTGTTGTTGTTGTTTTTGAAGAACTTCTTTGATGTACACTACATCCTAATCGGAAAGCGCGCACAAAAGCTCGAGCGCACTCGAAGCAGCCGTATCCGAGGAATGTCCAGCGTATATTTGCAATGGTACAATGATTCCGTGCAACTGAAAATTTTGCCCTCCAGTCCAAGGTCTTCGATTCCTCGAAGCACTTCTTTACCAGTACCTTCAGCTCCGCCTTCACGCTCAACTTCCGCCACGCTTCTCTTCCAAAGCTATGCAGCGAGTATATGAGCAGCACTACACTTGGTTAACGAGTAGAACAATAATAAGTTAACCCCTTCGGTGCCACCCTACCATCCCCAAGTCCGACCAGATGTGGCCACGTAATTTCTAAAACCCCCAGTTGCCAACATGTTTTACCTCCTCGGAAAGTACAGGCTCGCTTATGATTGCGCTGTACCACGGATGACTTGCTGACACCTGCAAAAAGCCCGACTAAGCACCGACACAAAGCGTGGCTTGTCCGTGGCATTGCTGCTAATGCAAAGTACCGTTGACGAGCTGAGCTCGTCTTTGGCCGTTTCTATCAAGACGGACGAATCCAGCTCGTCCAAGGCATGGAAGGGGTTCATTGCATTTTAAAGCCTTACGTGCCAAAACTGAAATACGATCATGAAGTACGCCGCAGTGGCGCACTCTAGAAAGATGCTGCCCACCTGAGTTTGTTTAACATGCACCGAAATCTAAGCCCATGAGCGATTATTTTTTTTTTCGTTCTGCTCCCCTCTCCCCCCCCCCCCTTCAACCGAAATGCGACCGGGATCAAACCACCGATAGCAAGCTCAGCAGGGCAACGCTGTAGTCAGTAAATGGTCGCGGAGGGTACTGATCAGCAGAAGGCTGAACATGAATGCAGGTACAAATCCTTCAGCGTACGACACAAGTGTGCGGCGTTTCGAACTGTGTTTATGTTTCGTATTATGCACTTAGCGCTGCGAGTGCTTCGTCTTTTCGCTTTTAATGAAACAGCAATAACGAGCATTAAATCATTCTAGATCGTAATACCAGCTCATAACTATATGTCAGTTTCCCCGACCCAAGACAAAGCTTATTTATTAGCAAAAAAAAACAAGAAATAAAAAACACCCTTTTTTTTTATCTGAAGATCTAATCGCGGCCCCTGTGACTTCTAAGAGCACGTCATGTGTAACGCAGTATTTTCGCTTAATAGAACTTCTTTGTTTTTTTCCCGTCGAGACAGTTCTTAAAAATTACGAATTTGATCCCTTTCCACACTTAGCAACGAAACGTGCCTAATAGGTATACAGAATACACCGAAAAAGACGCTATTAAAATGGATGGCGTCACAGAGATAGGGTGCGGGAATTTCAGCCTGGTGTGGCCGCTTTGCTTTTGTCTTCAACACCCAGGTCGCTTGCAGCGCTGCTACTCAGGGCATGACGACTGATCCAATTTCGTATTCCCTGACAAATGATCTAAAATTGGCAAATTACACTTATGAAACACCACAGGCGTCGTTCACGTCATTAAGAAAATGCGCAAAAAAGAACGATGGATTTGAATTTCGCGCGCTATTGCTGCTCGTGACGTATATACATTTCAACGGCGTCTGCTCGGCACTAGTTTGTCAACAACTAAATATTACATTACGTTCGAAATGAAACTCTCAACCTAGTACGTTTTCTGATCCTTTTTCATTACAAAAATGGAATAAACGTGTACAAATATCTAAGAATTATTAAATATTGACGACGTTAGAATACTCTACCGGCGCTCCAGCCTCTTCATTTTTCTTTATTTTTTCCGGCTAATAAACAAATTTTTCTGCGATAGATGAATGTACATTAAATACGTCTGACTAAACTAACTGATGGAGTCTGGTTAATGCAGTACCGACATGAAATTTTCTACTTGAATTGAGCTTTATTTCGCAATATTTTATAGGGAGGATCAGATAAACATGCTGTATAAGCAGCTTTGCAAGCCCGTCGGAACTTAGAGCGCGTGGCCGCAGTCAGCAAACAATATGAAGTATGAAAAAAAATGTATCTGGATATTCGCGAGAAATAAAACAAACTTGAACATGAGTAACAACGCAGAAGTAATAAAATTATATGGCGAAGTATGTTGCGAAAGAAATGAGGTACAGCGATATCCAACAGATCAGCAATGAATCAATAAATAGAAAATGATCTTCGTTTAAACTTATTAAGCAAGGTGTGCCTCAAGGTAGCATATTGGGACCACTTCTATTTATCATTTATATAAATGACATTGTTAATATTGATGTTTCAATTAACTATATTATTTACGCAGATGATACTAGTTTATTCTTCTCAGGAACTAAGGAGGATCAACTCATCAATTTTGCAAATGAAATACTTCACAATATATATAACTGGTCTGTAAAAAATTTTCTCCAGTTAAACTGCTCGAAGACAAAAGCGGTCCTCTTTAGAGCGAAGTCCACGCCTTGTGATCGCACCGAATGCCTCACACTCAATGACACAAAAATAGAACTTTCCGCTACAGCAAAAACATTGGGTGTTATCTTTCATGAATTGATGCTATGGGACCACCATACCGAATACTTACGAAATAAACTTAGTAAAGCGTTACGTATGTTGCGCAGATGCCAGAGGCTATCTACCAATACCACAGAAACTTATGGTTTATAACGCACTATTTGCTTCTCACCTGCGCTATTGTAAGCTCGTCTGGTCAAATAGTACTAAGAAATCATTAGGTAATTTAGTTTCAGTTCAAAAGAATGCCTTACGTGCTATTTCAGACTTACCTTACAATGGACATACGCGTGACATAATCCGGAAGTTCAAGATTTTACGTGTAGACCACCTTTACGAGTATCAACTTATGTGTTCTTTTAAACGTGACATGATTAAGGGTACTAATCATATCATAAACATCGCGAACATGCAGCGGAATCCTTCTTTTCGCCTAAATCGATATACGGAACACTGGGAAGTCCCGCGCCCTCGGACTAACTATGGCCTTCAAGCACTCTCCTACTGTCTTCCCTCTACACTTAACAAATATAGTCTAAGTGATGTAAACATACGCCATATATTCAAGAGCACATTACTGCAAAAATTTCTGTGAATGATTAACTTTTTGGTTTGTCGGTTGAATAAGTATTTCTTTGCTATTTCAAAGTTGTCATTTCTGGTTTTCTTGCATACATGCATGCGTATATGCATGTGTGTATGTATATATATATGTATAAGTGTGTGTATATATATGCGTCTGTGAATATGTATATATTGACCCTGCCACAAGTATGTACTACGAATATCTTGCCATGTTGCTGCCTGTTGTTCATGGGAAGGTGGGACTAGTCAAGCTGCCGTTATGCAGCTTTTATCCTGCCATCCCTACCGCTTTGTATATATCAGTGTACTTATGTGGTAAACAGAAATAACCCAGTAAGATGCTAATACAACAAAAGACAAACGCTTATATGAAAAGTCGTACGCAAGACATTGGTCGATTGCATTGCATACTGATGGTATACACATTGTAACAATCCAACGTGGTGCAAACTCATTTCATAAAATGAAATAGCCTTATGGCTAAAGAATATCGGAAACGTTAAGAATTCGAGGTTTGCGAGAAATTTTACGTACATCGACAATCATGTTATCAAATTTGCTTAACAGACGTGGTAGTGCGTGACCTAAACTTTGAGTTTCATAGGTCGGCATTGCGGAACGTGCCAAAGCTCAGTCTGTCGGCAGTTATACAAGCGTATATTGGTACGAAAATGCGCCAGAATGCGCAGGTTATTGACATTAGCTCCTAGTTCCTTTCCTGTAACTATATATAATCATAACTATATATATATAACTATGCGCATATATAGTTGTTTATGGTGGCGTGCTGAAGGCGGTGTTCAAAGTATGACCAGAGAAGTGAAAGCACTGGACATCGGAAACCATGTGCGCCAATTGTTACCAAAAGCCGTTTAACATTGATATAGTCAAAAAGCTTGGGAAAAAATCTACCAGTGTACCTAGCAGAGCTTTTTTCATATATTCAAAGCACCGCATAATGTATTCTTTTAACTGAAGTAGCACAATTTCTGTCGATTTCTTCTTGAAAAGCAAACTGTGCTTCAGTCACTAAGTTGTTGGTTTTGCAAACTTTAATCATGCGAATTACTTTTTCTAGGCCTTTATAAAATATAGTACCGAAACTGGTCTGTGAGTTGATAAACAATTTTCATCGCCTTTTTTTTTTGTGCAGTGCAGAAGCTCCAACTATTTACGTACGGCGACAGAACACTTCTGGTTCAAGGCATACGGTAAAAACGTGTGCGATAGCTCGGTTTATTACGTACTTTATTAAGTACGTATTACGTACCACTACGTACTTAATTGGCCTATTCGCAGCTCTTGCTGACGTTTAGGTTCACAAACACCTGACAAGTTCGCAATCTTGACGTTCGTTTGCTATAAGTCAATGTTCGATTACCTTAAAACTTAGAAAGACGCTCGAAAGCGGCAGAATTCCCCCAGCAAGGCGAATGAAGCGGAACGTTATACCTCGGCATGCTTTCTTTAAAACTGCTGGTAGCGCTAAAGGGGACGCACACGCGGTGAAAAGACGACACGACGACGAGGGTGTTCACAGTGTGTCCGTCCCTTTTAGCGCTACCATCAATTTTAAAGAATGCATCACCAAGTAGCCCAGCACCAAGTTTTATTGAAGCATGACTGATTTCCAGGCGCTTTGCTGCGTGCAGAGTGTTCCCTCTATCCCGCTTTCCTCTTTCTGTTCCCCCTTCCCCTTCCCCCAGTGTAGGGTAGCAGACCGGACGCTCGTCTGGTTGACCTCCCTGCCTTTTCTCTCTTTGCTGCCTCTCTCTCTCTCTCACTTGGCTCGCTTCGTTGCGGCGATCGCTGCGGTTGCCACAGCTAGGAGAAAAGCCCGCGCGTCGCTCGTGTTTACATGTGGCGTCTAAAAAACATGGCACCTCCGGCTTCCAAATAACCTTCGGTGCATGCAGGCAGCAAAAGCATAGCCTGCGTATTGTTGCACGGCCTGCACACATTGGCTGCACATGTAAGCACAGCCTGCATGTACTGCACGTCACTTGCGTAGAGAGAGAGAGAAAAAAAAAGCAAGGGTAGGAAAGGCAGGGAGGTCAACCAGAACAGCATCCGGTTTGCTACCCTACACTGAGGGTGGGGGAAAGGGGAATAGAAAGAGGAAGAAAGGGAGAGAGTATGCACTGAGTACAGTCAGCCGTTGTTACAAGGGCGCGGATTTGGACACCACTCGTTTTCTTTTGCGAGAAACGCCGGCATACCTATTGCGTTATCGCTATGTTACGTCAGCTAATTTCGCTCCGCTTCATACCGTCACCTTGGATGACGTAGAGCAAATGGGCGTTTCGGTGCGAAATTTTAGCATCAAATTAAATAAAGATCTCGCGTCTTTCGTCATCGTTATGCTAGGCGAGTGTCAGGCTTCCACACGGGAGAAGCGCGTGATTGCCTTACAAGGCTCGCTCTCTTCGGGACATCCTCGAATTCTGCGGCGGTGGCGTTTTTTGAGCCAATCACACAAGCCGTAGCAGCCCTCTGGGCCAACGAGAGCTGCAACAAGATGGCAAATTCAACAATTTGGCGAAATCTCGCAATGCGCGGGATGCAGCAGCGCCCAACTTCGAGAAATATGTCAGTCCCTCGATGGGTCAACCTGAAATCTTGCTTTCGGGGGTGCTATTTAGTTCCCGCCCTCCGCGCCAGGGGCGACTCGGCCCAGCACCTCTCATGCGGAAGCGTAGCGGCACAGCTCAACGTTGATGGCACGCGCCTTACTTTATTTTTATTTCTTTCTCATCGCTTGGTGCCGCTTTGCCAGCTCTCGCGCTCCAAGGTTGTTAATTACGATTCCGACGTGCTCGGAAAACGCGAAAAGGCTTCTCTCCCTTTCCCCTTTCCCCCTTCGCCCTTCCTCCGCCATCTTTACTGGTTTTTATTTTTCTTTTTATTTCCTCCCGTTTCGTTTCGCGCGAGGGAACCGTCCTCCTTTTCACGGCGCTGCGTGCATATGTATACGCGTTTGCGAGTGCCTCGCCTCTCGCTTTGAGCTAGCTCTCGGCTGTCTTCGGTTTAGGCTTTACGTATCTTCTTTATCTTTCCTTTTTTTCCTGTTTACGGATCGCTAAGCCCACGCGAGCTGGCAACGCTTCTGCCTAGACTCTTTGGCAATCACCTCGGCGGCAGAACCGCGCGCGCTCGTTGCTCTTCTTTTTCTTTATTTGCCTAGTTGCGCCATTACCTTTACGCTTTCGAAAATAAGGCTCACCAATCCCGTTCAGAGAATGCGCGATCCTGCTGCGGATTTGGGTCCGGCTTAACGTGGAGAGAACGCGGATGCCAAGCAAAAACAAACAAGAAAGGAAAGATACAATAAAACGAGACAAGAGGTTGCCTTCTGACTGCAAATGAGCGAACCGGAGCAAATAAAAACAAGAAAATCAGGTCTTATTTCCTTCTTTAAGTATAGCACTCAACTTCCCTGCGCTCAAGTTCCAGGTCCGCGCGAAACACAGAGAACCCCGGAAGTAACGTTCGCACTTTTCCTTCGTTTCGTTTCCAAATGGGTTTCGAATTCTCACGTTATTCGACTGTGCGGTTCTTGATTTGCGATCAAACGGGACACAAAATCAAGACGCAGACACCCCAAGTGGATCAACACCACAGACATCACGTGATAGAAGCCGCACTATGGCTAGGACATCTAGCTGACCGCTATCAAAGACCTTAGCGCAGCCCCGTTTATATATATATATATATATATATTTAAAGCTCGTGTGCTACGCGAGTCTAAATCAGTACTTAAAAGATGGACCTTCGAGGCATTTGACATAAATAAAAGGCGATAACTGCCTTAACTCTTGGTCTCACAAACTCTGTTGGTGTCGCCCACAAAGAAATTTACCGACGATTACGATACTCTCTGATGCGAAATTTGACGGCAGTTCTATATTTGTTTTCATTTCGCGATATATTGACTGGCGTGGGCAATCTGTCTCGTGCTGCATGTTGCAAACCGAGCGAAGTGTGGCGCGACTGCCTCGCCAATCAGGAGATAGCGAGACGAAGCGAGTAGGTGACGAGCGGGTGCGATTCACAGCAGCCGCCACAGACAGACCTCCGCTCACGCAGCGCTTTCATTTCAGATATCGAAGGTATGTGCCCTATTGATGATATATGAGTAGATGACGCACGCTACTCTGGCGCCATCTAGTAGCGATCGTCCCCGCAGAACACATCATGCGCGCCACTACGCTCTTCTTCTCACGCCCGTTTCCCCACACCCTCCTCAACCGTTGTCCGCCTCGCGGTTCCACTGCACCCTGTTCCTCCGCTTTCCTCTTCGCGCTCTCCTCGCTATCGCCGTCTTTTATCTCGCGCTGCGCTCCACATTCACTCTTTCATCATTCGCTGCGCTCGTTCGCTGCGCTGCGCTAGGCGTAACCAAGCGGCACCGAGGTACGCCGAGGGACGCCGACGATCGGCGCAGGAACTATGAACTAAGAGCTGCGCTATAAAAACGGAGCATCTGTCAGAAGACAAGTGGCACGCGTGCTCGGGGAAGGGAGGTATTTTTAGAGTTGGAAGAAGATAAAGGGCGGGGAGATGGAATATCCAGTGAAGTTCAACTGTCTCTCTGTGAGGACACGCCTCAACTAACTGCACTGAAATGGGAAAGGCTAGTTAAAGGGGGGAGGGAGGGGCGAGGCTGCTCGGAAGCACGATGCAGGCGCGGTAATAATGCTACTTGTTATGTTTCCCGCCTCCTGTAGTGCTCCACTAGGCAAACTTCCCGTTTGTAACAACAGGGTCTGTGGCATGTGGGTATTCCGTTTGCGTCCTGTTTGATCTCGCGCTGAGAATATGAGCGTGAGAATTCAGCAATCTACGAACTCCTTTACCAGGATCAATTAGGCCATGCGAAACTTATAATGGCCCGTTCACCCTCTTACAGGCGGTCCTCGCAATTTCGCTACACGCAGATTCTGAGTACCTGATTAGGAACGGAACGCCCAAGTGAAAGAGAGCTAAAATTGTATAGTGACAACATTTTGGTATACCGCCATCAGTTTCCAAGAAAATGGCCGTCTCTGCAGACAGATGTTCGAACGGAGGTGAACGCCTCACGAAAACTCGGTCGTCTGCACCAACTGTGGCGTGCTAATTTCAGCTGCTATCTCTGCATTATTAATTAACCGCTTTACGCGCTACCGCAAGGTACTCGACAAGGAGAAAAAGAGTTTAATGAAAGCTGAAAATGTCCAACCAGCTTTATGCAACGCTAGCTACTTCTGAGGGGGTGGTTTGAATTGACATAAAGTGGTGATGAATAATGGAAAAGAAGAGAAAAACAAGAAAAAAGTTGTAAACTAGGATTTGTAAACAAACTTCAATCCCAAATGACCAACAAAAGGTCAAATAAAGTCTGTAAGACCTGATGGGCTTGCCATAAAGCACGGTGTGGTTAGTCTTCCTAGTACCAGGCAGTGGTACAAAAGGTACAGTCATATAGTAGCATTCCTCTTGTACTAGATGCCCGCTTCAATATCTTGTAATTCAACAAATTTCTGCGTAGAGTAATAGAAGCAGTCATATTCACAGTTGATGTTTTACCATCCGATACTCTATAAGGCGGCAGAAGGTTAGGTGGGCGGATAAGATTAATAAGTTTGTAGGGACGACATGGACACAATTAGTACATGACCGGGGTAGTTGGAAAAGTATGGGAGAGGTCTTTGCCCTGCAGTGGGCGTAACCAGGCTGATGATAATGATGATGATGACGCTATAACAAACAATGCTGCAAGAGAGACAGATGCAACGTTTAATTATAATCTGAAGATGTTAGCCTGACTGATCGTTTAGTATGCTACTCCGTATACTGTGCGATAATTACGGTTTACACAGTGATCGGATAAACACACCAACAGCATACACACGCTCTAAGACACACGCTACACGAAAAATGTATTCATCAAGTTTCGTTAAAAGGAAGCCTTAGCTTGGGTGCTCCTGTATAAATACATGTAAAAGAAAGATTCGTTTTTCTCGCCAACCACTACACGAAATTTGGCGAAGCTTGTTGCATTTAAAAGAAAAAAACCTTAAAATCTAGTGACTGTTGGTTTCGAATTTCTCATTTATGTCATCAATTTTTTATTAAAAATTGGCAAAAATCCAAAATTTTCAGAAAACGAAACCGTCAAGTTTGCAACTCTGTACCTCAGCAATGAAAAATTATATTACAATTCTGTGAATTGCATCTGATAGTACGTCTAAAGCGGACAAAATTGATATGTTACACATTACTGTCCAAAAATTTAGTAATATGAAAATACAGCTTTGCGGAGCCCTTGTACACAACGTAACAAATTCACGTAAGATATAAAATGACATAGCGAATTTGTCCGTTTTCAGTGATCTAACGGGTGCCGTTCACAGAACCGCAATATCTGTTCTTGATGCAGAGCTATTTATTTGTAAACTTCATGCTTTCTTATTTCTCAAACTTCCAAACTTCTTAAAATAATTTTAGCATGTTTCTAACAAAACTGAGGCTCTCAATCGAAATTCCGCTTCCAACAGTCACTAGAATTTTATCTTCCTCTCTCAAATGCAACAAATTTCATTAAAATCTCTCCAGGGGCTATCTCAGAAAAAAAAACGTTTTTGCGTTTTGCGTGTATTTGCATAGGCCGCATCGGAGTTGGGCCCGCCGAGCTAAAGCTTCCTCCTAAGGCCTGTGGACCTTAGAAACGTCAGTAGCGCTTTTGTGGCACGTAATGCGCAGAGGATATTTTTTTTCCAATGGGCCGAGAACGTGCCACAGCTCCAAACTCGAGTCCCATTGGAAACGTAGCGTGACCTTCAAAGACAGCCTATCTGGCGGCAGCTGTTCACACAGAACACGTCGCAAGTCCTCACGAGCGTTAAACGCTTCGAGACGTTAACCGATCAACTTCCCCGAGTTCTGCTTCTGTTCACTCGAGTAGAGGTCGCCACTAGGCACTCGTGCTTCGCGACTCATTCTGAGGTGAGCTAGGCGGCATCCCTGTTATCAAGCAGTGTAGGAGTCGGGCAATAGGCGGCTAGTCCCGGATACTATGCCATAGAAAAGCAAGCGCACCTCCCGCAAGGTTGGCGAATGGCGAGGCGCCAAACTATTCCCCGGTAATTCGCACCACGCATCTCTATCCAGGACTCGGCTTTAATTAAGCAACTCATCGCAACTTTAGGTTCCATTTAAAATGACGAAGAGAGTTAGACGAAACCTCGAGGCATCAGTGCTTGTAAGAACACGGCTTACTGCGGCAGATGGAGTGCTTGAAATAACCACTTCCTCTTCCAGAAGAAGTGGTCATAACACAAAAGTGAAACGTGTGTTGTAGTAAGCAGTGACTGGGGGGGGGGGGGGGGGGGGGGGCTTCCTTGCACAGTCCACAAATACAGGTTCATAAATGCCACGTCTCTTTTTAATTATAAGCTCGATCGAAGAACGAAGCAATGACAGTAATAGTAAGCATGCGATGGCTTCGCTGCCGCGCAGCGTAAGCAGTAAAGCACAAGATTATTATTATTATTATTATTATTATTATTATTATTATTATTATTATTGTTGTTGTTGTTGTTGTTGTTGTTGTTGTTGTTGTTGTTGTTGTTGTTGTTGTTGTTGTTGTTGTTGTTGTTGTTGTTGTTGTTGTTGTTGTTGTTGTTGTTGTTGTTGTTGTTGTTGTTGTTGTTGTTGTTGTTGTCATGATGACGATGCTTTATTAGCACCCCTTTTAATAGAGGCGATGGCAAATAACGCCTAGCCTGCTTCAGATAATCAGGTATGCTATTCATCTTTTTGAATGTGACATTTTTGCATACATCTTCTTAATGAGTTTCTTTTTTCTCTTCCTCAAACCTTCTCTATTGATCTTGTACTGCTACCTATGCCTGTACCGAATCTAGTCGTATCAATAGATGGACGGATGCTATAAGCATCCCCTTTGATACGGGGCGGTGCATAGCGCCATGAAGCTTTTGTTATTATATTGCCTAATAATGTCCCACCTACATTAAAGAATAAAAATAAAGACAAGGAAAAAAAACCTCACGATGAATTCTGATAACCAAATTTTCTGGCCCCATATTGTGAACATTGTTTTTGTACGTCATCGTTTTTTTTGTCGTTTGCCTGCTTTTCTTCCACCAATCCTGCAATCGCCTCTTACTAATCTCTATTGCGGACACCTTCACTTTGCCCGTGCTCTCGCTGAACCCAAGGACTTCAAGGAGGCCAGAGGTGCCTAAATCAAGCGCTGGGCCGATATCTTCACATCCTAATAAAACATGCTCTATCGTTTTCCTAGCCTTACCGCAGCAAGCACAGGCTTCTTCTTCCTTCCCGTATCTCGCTTTATAAGTGCATGTTCTAAGGCATCCTGATCTCGTTTCGAAACGTAATGAGCTTCCCTTTAAGTTATCGTAAATTGTTTCTTTCCCCGATTTCGTTTTTTCTCTTAAGTAGTTACTCATAGCAGGTTTCTTTTCCATTGCCGTCACCCATGCGATTATCTCAAGCTCCCTGACTGTCCGCTTGACGTTCATTGTTGCCATGTTACTCAGGATACGGGTCGCATATTTGCTGGTAAGCTTGCTAGTTCTTTTTATCGACTGTCAATCAATGTTTTTCCTGCACAAATACCTGAACATTCTTCCAGGCTATTAAAATTCTTCCATATTCCTCAGTCGTTCTTCACAAAAAACTTTACTCTGAGCTTCCCTCACTTCAAAACTTGTACGGCCGATATCACCATACACACCTTCATTTGTAGTCTTCCCATGAGCGCCCGATGCGAGGCCTCAGACTGACTTTTGATTCCCACCGAGTCCTGATTGTACCCCCGATTTCAAGCAAACAACCGCATTTCCAAAAGTAATTCCTGGAACCATTCCCCCTTTCCACATTCGAAGCACCTCGTACCTATTGTATCCCCATAGCACTCTGTGCTTCATTATGACTGCAGTTCTCTTCCCCTTTAGTGTTTTTTTTTTTTCCTGTGTTTCCGTGTATCAAGTGCCTTCGTTGATCTATATACCGAGGTATCTATATTCTTTTATCCGAGGTATTTCCCGGCCTTGTATTGACACTGTCGACTGTTTTCATTGTATTTCATAACACCTGAATTCTTAACGCTAAATGTCAGAACTAAATTCTCGCATTCCTGTCCACAGATATTAGCCAGACATTGCATATTAATTTTCTTGTTAGCTCGCAGCACTATGTCGGCCGCGCAAAACAATCCTGGAAGCTGCTGCTCTACTACTGCACCCGTCTGTTTGTGGGAGAGATTAAACCCGATATTACTTCCCTCTTGCGCCCTTTCCAACCTCACCCTGTACATCATAAACACCAGTGGGGATAAATGGCACCCCTGCCTCAGTCCCTGTTGATATGAACTTTCTCCTCGCTCCTCATTCATTCTCATTCAACGCAAACGGTATTTCATAGGCAATTCTCCCTCAAAAGCTGTATGCAATCGTCGGCTAAGCCTACCCCTTCGAGAATATCCCACAAAATTCTGCGGTCTACGTTGTCCTACGCTCCTGTAACATCTAAAAAGGCACCATATAACGGTCTTTTTTCTACTCTAGATATTTCAATACACTGAGTAAGGACAAATAAGTTATCATCCAGACGCCTAACGATCCTGAAGCCATTCTGAAGTTCTCCCAATATGCCATTATTCTCTGCCCATGCTTGCAGCTTTAATTTATTCGCCTGCATTGCTAATCTGCATGTCACCTATGTACTGGTCAACGGTCTATATGAGTGGATTCTCTCTTTTTTCCCCTTACCTTTATAAATTAAGTTCATTCTCCTGTGTCGCCAACTGTCTGGTATATAGGTGTTTTTTTTATTACTTTCAACAGAGCTTCCTTACTTTTTCCTCCTAGTTCATTAATCAATCTATTGGGAACCTCGTCTGGCACTGTGGCTGTGCGCTTAGGAATTTTCTCCTCCACTTTCTTCCAGCTGAATTTGCTCAGCACCAGCTCCTTTTCCGTTTGTTTTTTTTTTTTTCATGCTCTTTGTTTTTCTCAAATACAAACTCGTCATTGCCTTGTAAAGATTCGGCTGTTATTTTTCCGATGTAATTTAAAGCCGCGTCGCCTTCCAATTTATTTCCATCTTCGTCCAGGACATGTTGTTGCATTGTTGCAGACTTCCTGCCTAATAAGTTTGGGAAGCATCTCTTTCCAAAGTAACGCCATCTTGCGGGAATGACAGGAAATCTGCGCGATTGCGTGGCGCACGTACGTCGCACAAATTTTCGCCGGATTTCGGCAGAGAACACTTTTGCGTTGAAATAATATACGAAGCAATAAAAAACAAAATAAATATTAGATGGTTCGGAGAGTGTTGATAAAGCACAATCTTTTGTGCAAGTTTGTGCCTTACTACGCTGTTTGTCTGGGTTACCTTGCTGATGTTGAGCAACCTATAGTTAATTCCTAAACACTGTATATATATATATATATATATATATATATATATATATATATATATATATATATATATATAACGAAGATGTTAGGAGTCTGAGGGTTGCCCAGCCATCTAAGTTCCTGCTGCTGCACCTGCAGAACTCCTGTTGCTAGGACGTTCTGCTAGTATAGGGTTCGCCTCCCTCTTGCGAGCTTTCGAGGTGTATGGATGCAACAGGAGGCCAACTTTACATCGTGAAGTCGGCTGTTAGTCTTGCCCGCAGTTCCCTCGTATTTTTCGACAAGTGCTGTATGTACCTAATGTTTCTTTCTATATGCGGGCCTATCTATGTATGTATGTATGTATGTATGTATGTATGTATGTATGTATGTATGTATGTATGTATGTATGTATGTATGTATGTATGTATGTATGTATGTATGTATGTATGTATGTATGTATGTATGTATGTATGTATGTATGTATGTATGTATGTATGTATGTATGTATGTATGTATGTATGCATGCATGCATGCATGCATGCATGTATGTATGTATGTATGTATGTATGTATGTATGTATGTATGTATGTATGTATGTATGTATGTATGGCACAGGTTCGCATATTATGATGCCCATATGTATATAAAAGTTTTCTTTTTATAGTGTACGTTTTTTAAATATATTATGCATTATACGGAGCATCAATCCCGCGGTACTTTTTCACGCAAATGTCGCTGTGGTGTAGGTATGTGTGCGTTTAAGAAAAAGGAGGACCTGTTAACTGTATGACTCACGGAGGAGAAGCGGCACGCCTGCCAACAGCAAAATTTGTTTTAAGAACGGGATGAAAACCTGCACTTACCACGTTCTTCAGGCGCGCGGGTCTGTGATTCACAATCTTCGTACCCCTCTTGTATTTTGTTCCTTCTCTCTTCAGAACGCATATTTTGTCTATTCCTTCATTACTATATCGTGGTGCGTATGAGACACACTGTATACAAAGATTCGTTTAGTAGCGGCATGGGATCATATGTAGGGCCTCTTGAGATGTGCTTCCTGAACGGACAAACATCAGTTACATGGCAAGTGACAATGATCGATTCGGTAAGTAAGGAATTTCCGCAATTACTTTAGCTATTAATTACCTTGAGCTACGCACTGTATTTTTCGGCATTGAATCCGGTCAGCGTACAAGAAACTCGTATTGACCGGGAGTCCGGGGACCAGCACCAGTTTGCTAGATATCCGTCCTCAAAAAAAGAAACGAGCCGCGAAGTACTGGATTCGCGTTGCACGAAGCTTTGCTGCTGGCATTTAAGTGATTATACTCGCGTCCTGGAAGGCGGGGAGAGGGGTCTTTCTTGCGCGACCCGTGCGTGGGGAAGGGAGAAAGGGGTCTTTCGCGCATCGGTGGAGTTAGGCGAGTAGGAAGCGGCGCTCCAACGCAGTCACGCCGGTTGCTCGCACACGCACACACACGCACACACACACACACACACACACACACACACACACACACACACACACACACACACACACACACACACACACACACACACACACACACACACACACACACACACACACACACACGTACGTAGACTCAAAACAACACGAAAGCTCTAGAAAAGGGAGGATCGCAAGCTCGCTCGCTGGTGCGTCCTTTTTTCCGTCGCCGCTCGTCGGCACGTTTTATCTCCGGGGGCAGCCACGCGGGGGCGCGCCATTTCCGCTGATGAACGCCGGAGGGAGCCCGAGCTCGCTATTTCCAAAGCCCGGAACGAACGAGAAAGAGCGAGAGAAAGGAGAAAGGGGGGGAGCCGACGGAAGCCGGAAACGGCTTTCCCCTCTCCTCACCGTCCCCACGGTCCCTTCCTTCCTTCCTTCCTGCTTTTCCCTAGCCGGTGCCTTTCTCTCTCGCTTTCCACCCCGAACCTTCTTTCGAAGGCCTTCCCTCGTTCGGTCCCTCGCTTTGCCCCCCCAAGAAGGCGCACCGTACTAACTACGCGAGCGATGTGCAGCCCGAGTCAACCCGAAGAGTACAGTTCAAACCACTGCGTCGGCTTCCCGATTCCCCTGCGCACGCGATCTCCTCACTCTTTTTGATAACCAGGCCCACCCTTTTTCCCCTTTTCGGTGCGCGGGAAAAGGCGTGTATCATTAGCGCCGGGTACGATCCCCAAAAATTCAAGACGCGCGTGGCAACTCACACTGGACGATGCCTCGTCGCGAAGTAATATTAGCGGGCGGCGCGTTTGTTAGGCTTCTTGCGGACCGCTGGAGCGTCCGCCTGGGGGCGGAGCTCGATGCGAGCTGAGTCATGCTGTCGGTTTCGGTCGTATGATACAGCGCAGGAAATGAACTGGCGGTGTGCACTTACACCGAAACCGGTGTTCTTGACGGGTGTGACGCCCCGAGCAATGGGTCCACCTCGAGCCTACTGTCCGGGATATCTGCAGATAGTTTTCATTCATTGATTGCTTTATTCCCGCTCCTTTGAAGATGGTGTCGCTCACGCGCAAAATCGCAGTTACAAAGCCCCAGTGTGTGGACGAAGCTCTGCTGAAGGTAAAATAAACGCATTTTTAGGGTAATTGCGGATCCCAAACCGTCAATAGCGCTTTTGCGTAAGATGCGTACATCACTGTTAGGGCGTCAAGCAGCAATATTTTCTTATCTTTACGTTATTGTTTATACTTATTGTTTTTGCGTGGATGCAATCTTTATCTTGCTTCATATGACAGTCTTTGAAAATGGGAATTATTTATTACCGTATTGTAGGTCAGGTATGTTTCAACCTGAACTCCACCCCTATATAACATATCCTCCATGACACGGCAATGGTAAGGGAGCCCGTAGCAGCTACTTGCGCAGAGTGAAAAAAAGTGTTACGACGATCGTTCAGTAAGAGTTGGTACGACGCGTCGCAAGACTACTTGCAACAGATAACCTCCATGGCCGCTTCAGCTACATGTGCGGAGATTGGTTAAATATTTATTGAATACTTAAGACAGTCGTAAAGCAAGAAAAGTTAAGACTAAAATTTTTACAACATGTGCATTTCTTTTAACCTACAAATGTGTTGCAGCAACTGCATGCCCTATCATATGTAGTATAGAATCCGGGAAAAACTGATAACAGAGGGTTACGAACGGGCTGCTCATTGGTAAGAGGAACTGGACATGATTTCAACAAAAGTGAAGCCACACGTCCACCTTCGCTAACTATACCACACACGTAATCCATTTAAAGTCAGTTTGGAAGAAATAAAGAAGGGCAGCCAAGCAGAACCTCGAAGTCAGCTTGAACTAGCGCTGAGGAATTCGTCGACCAACCTTCCGATTAATCAAACATTTCTTTAATCACCGTTACTTTTTGATTGTGATTATTCAGTCTATTTCAGTTTTAAATAAACATCATTGCAGAAGCCGTAGAACATGCTCGTCAAAGTATGCGCGAATTGATTATGCCGAACACCGGACCACACAAGCAACGCTTCCACAGTGCTACAATCGAAAGCCTTCATGACGAAGTGCCTGGGACCTCCGAAATCATTCGTTATGCAGGTCGCTTCGTTGTAGAGTTTGCGCAGCCGCAAGTCTCCCAATAGAACCAGAACGGAGTTATTCATTCCGTGTACAGGTCGTTTCGTTGGCGAGGCGTTCGTTGTAAAGGTGATCGATTGCATGCTGCCGACGTCGAAACGGCGTTCGATAACCGCGGCACAAATTGTCATCGGCATGTTTCGCTACGGCTCGTGACAGCGCGACGATGGCCGCCAAAATGATGACTGCGGCAGTACGACCAAGACGGAACGAGAACAACGGAATCACCCAAAAGTGATGACAGCGCGTTGACGACAGCGTGACGACAATGACGTCACAGCGGCTGCTCATCTGCGCTTTCTCCTCCGCTCGTTAACTCCACGAACCCCAGATACTCCCACGACCATTCGCTTCAATGATGCGCAGATCCCACGCATCGTGGGGAGCCGGTCCCCACTAAGCTGTGGCGATGCGGCAAGGCGAAACAGGATCGAGCTACGCTCGTGCCTGGGTATCTTAAGGCCAGTGGTGCTATTTCTGCATCTCGCACCGAGTGCGAAGAAACGGGCAATAAATACAGAGCATTCTGTCTGGTACTCAATCAGTTTAGAAAGCAGCTGGCTTCTTGGCAGCATGTGAAGAAAGGCGGTCTTCTCATGCTTGTGCAGAACAGTCAGTTGTTCCGAAAGGACCACGAATAGTGCGTAAGGAAGGGTCGCGCAGTTTTAATGACAGTTCTGCGAGAGACTAGGTTGGCTGACTCGTGGTGACAGGCAATGACGCAAGCACGGCGAAAGAGCGCGGGGGGCTGCTGTAAATGCTCCTCATAGTTCAGCTGAAAACACGCTGAAATAACCGCGCAACGTGAAGTCACTTTCGGACTATACTTTCAGTTCACCTTTCGGCGTGTCCAACAATTAGACTCCGAAAATTCTTACACCCTTAACTGTGCCGGTTTGTCTCATGGCTAACACCATTTCCTTTAGTACTATCAATTCTTTTGTGTGTGTTTTACGCGACGGCGGGATAAAACTACACCTGCTGTGAGAAAAATCGGTAGCTCAGAACTGTGTATTATATGACCACCTTGTGTGCTCCGATATATCTGACACGAGAGCTTGAGGGCGAGAGCTGTTAACGATTACTTCATGCAGTGTTTGTTTCGTCTGCCGCAAATTTCACCATGCCACTAAAGCAAGCGGCCAAGAAAAATACAACTTCATCACTCCCCAACGATGATGACGTTAGCCATGAGACAAACCAAGCACCCGTCATGCACGCTTAAGGGTGTAAAAGTGTTTCATTTTGCCATTTAGCTGCGTTGAACTCTCTAAAGGGTGTTATTGCCTAATAATGAAACAGCACTGTGGCTAAAAGGAGGACAGCCTCACGTTTAAGCTATAAGAAGGCGTAACCGCTTCCACAGCAATCTCTCTCTCTCTCTTTCTCTCTCTCTCTCTCTCTCTCTCTCTCTCTCTCTCTCTCTCTCTCTGTCGTTTTCTTTTTTCTTGTCTTTTGCTTTTTCTCGTATGGGCTGTGTAAGCCTACATGCCTTTGAAACGAAATCCTTCCTAATCACTCAAAGTATAACACGCTCTTTGCCACGTTTTATACCACAAAAAGAATTGTACCCTCAGAAAAATAGCGCACTGCTTCGCTGGAAGAAGCGTACACTCGTATAATACAGCGCACACGCTTTCACAAAATCCCGGCCACGGCGGCTGCATTTCGATGGGGGCGAAATGCGAAAGCACCCGTGTACTTAGATTTAGGCACACGTTAAAGAACCCCAGGTTGTCAAAATTTCTAGAGTCCTCCCCTACGGCGTGCCTCATAATCAGAGAGCGGTTTTGACACGTAAAACCCCATAATTTAATTTTTAATTTTAACGCTTTCGCAACACTCTTTCTATTTTCTTTTTCTACATTGATGCTAAGTATGGTCCTGCATGCGTGTCCTTGAAGTAAAATTAACGCTAACATAATAAAACCGATACTTGCTTCCTACCTGTCCACTTCTTAGTGTCCAACTTTCGCGATGTTCTTGTGAGCGCGAAGAAACGTTGTCAATAACAGCAAAAAGAAATAGCTCGAGCATAGCCGAAAGGAAAACGAAGTGCGGTGGTCGAGGACGCGTGGCTCGGGAGATTTTCGACTTCTTTTATGGATTAAACGGTGGCGTAAGACGCACTGTTCTGGTCTATTCGAGGGACTTGCTATTCAGCGCATTTGAAGCCTGACTCACCAGATAACGAGGTCTTCCGACTTTACATTGGTGCCGAAACCCGGGATCGAACCAAGGGTCGATCCTTCGGTTGGCGAACATCTCGAAAGTTTTGTTTCATCTCTCTAGGCGTAACAATTTCTTGAAGAAAAGACAAAAAAATAAGTTTGACACCCGACCGGGAACACACATCAACGTTCAGAACACTGGCTATAAACACTCATAGAGCTAGTTTCCTGAATATGCCACTTCCTTGTGGTCTTGCATCGCTCCTAGTGGCTAAAAGCTTGATGTTCCTGTCGAAGAACCACGCACCAGGACAAAGTCGTCCAACTCATCTTGCTTAACGACGCCGATCTGCCTCAAGCTCGTGCTCACGCACCCGAAGGATCTGCACATCTTAGTTCTGATCACTATATTGTGCTATTTGATATCGACGCCTCCTTGGCCGGCTATGAAAGGACGGTGCACTCCCTTGGAAACGTTTTACACCTCAAACGGAGTTGTAGCCCAGGCGGAAGGTTTGCAGTTGCTCATATAGAAGAAAGTGCATCCTAGCAGTTATACTGTCACACTCTAAAAGGCACACACACACGTACCCACAATAGCAGTATTTCTTTCCTTGTGTCTATTTTTTTTTCAAGAGTCTGTAACATCCTGCGTGCCCTTGAAAAACAAAACTAACGAAAATAACAGGATAAAAACAATGCTTGCCCCCCTGCACACGCTCTTCTTTCGATAACCCCCCTCCCTTTCCTTCTCCTTTTCGCGTGCCCTTTTCGTCGTTCCCAACCGCTTTTAACCCTTTCTGGCCAGATCGATGGCAAAATGGGTGAAGACGGCAGCCCTGTGGAGGAAAGAGAGCGACCAAACTCGTCCCGCGATGAGACGATGGAATCAGGGAAAACGAGTGAACGACGACGATGAGCGGGGGGAGGGGGGGGGTGGAGCGAGGGAGCCCTGCCAGCTAGGCCGCCCGAAAAGAAGGGGAGCGTGCTACTGGAGGGCTTTGCGAGTGCGTGCTAGCGTGCGTGCCTTGGGCTGTACGCTAGGGATCCAGGCGGCGGCCGATGAGGCCAGGAGAGAACGACGTGCGAGAAAAATTAAAGCCACCCCCCCCCCACCGCCACCCCTATCCCTTCCCGAGAGAGGAACGCTGCCGGCTCGTCGGTGGCTGCCTGTAAATGAGGAAGGGAAAACGAAAAAGGGAACCGCTGCGGACGCCGTGGCGAGGAGCTAAACAACATCACCAAAACGAAAATAAAAGTAACGGCAATAATAACGAAGCGGGGGCGCGACGCTGACGACGAAGAGAAAACTCGAATCAGGGGCAAAACCGAACGAACGGGAAAGGATACTGAGGAAAGAGGCGAGGCAATAAGGGAACGGAGCGGGGGAAGCGGGAGGGGAAAAGGACGCGAGAGAGGGAGAAACGGATGCCGCCGCTGGCTCCTTGCACTGGTGGCTGGCCTCTTCCAAAACTGCCGCGTGCGTGACGCCGGAGGAGGGGGCGACGGCGGCCATCGAGAACGAAAAAGGGGAGAGAAAGCGGAATGTGTATAGGGAAGATGAGGAGATGGAGGAGGTCGGATAGTGGGCAGACGGGTATAGGGAAACGAGAAGACAGCGAGGGTGAAAGAGGGAGGAGTAAATTGGGGTACGAAGGGAGGCCGAGGGTGCTGTGAACAATAGCCCCGGCCTACGAATCGAGCCCCCTCGGATGCTTGCGCGCCGCGCTTCGCTTCCGCTTTGGCGGGCACTCCTCTTCCCCATTCCCTCTTTATTTCCCGCCAGCAAAGCGATGCACGCTGGCGTGGCACGCATCTGGAGAAGGACACCGACGGCGGCGAGCAACGAGGGAACAGCGAAGCGAGAGGATGGAGTAGGGATGAATCGGGAAAACGTCGCCTATCTATACGGGTTTGGGGAGTCGTCGCCGCCGTTGTGCGGGGAGAGTGGGGATATCTCCCGCGCGTAACGCACGCGGATCCTTCTAACATGTGCGTGCGCAGTGCTCGAAGGAAGCGGGCGTAAGACGAAATGAAAAATGTGGTCGCGTGCGTGTAGGAAGAAACGAAGGATGAACTGTTTTGGGCGGCAGGAAGAAAACGCGTGGTGGAGTCTGGGAGAAAGAGGAACAAGAGACGGGCACGGTCCCTGGAGCAAGCATGCCTGGGGGAGGAAGGGGAAGGAGAGGGTTCGACAAGGGAGATGGGTAGGAAGGAAGTGTCGGTTGGCGCGAAAGCGGGAGACGGGGGGGTACTGGGAACCGTTTTCGGTGCTTCGAATAATTAACGAGGCCCGCCGCCCCGACCGGGCGCTGCGCGCAAAACGAAAGGGAAGGCCCCGTTCCCCCCTCCCGATTCACAGGCCTGTTTGCCTGCCTGCTCGCCTGCCTGCATTGCACTGCAGGCCCGCTCGTTCGCATTCGGTCTGCTGGCACTCTGCGACGAACACGCGTGCCACGACTCTCCCCATATTTTATGTTGTTTTTTTTCGTTTGCCTGAACGTCGTCTTATCCCGGACCTCTCTCGGGCGTGTCTAGCGCTGCTGCCAGGGGAATCAAACGGGTTAAAGGATGGTGAGGGAAATAGGGAAGAAAATGTAAAGCAAACGTCGGCCATCCGTGTGCCCCCCCTTCCCGCGTACCCCATCCTCCTCCTCTTGGGATATGGGAGCCCCTGGCGGATGCTGATTATTTGATAGGCCTTGACGCTGGGCCCTGCCACGGCAGCGCTTAGCATCATTAGTAATTGCAGGCGCGCGCGCCACCGTGCCTTCGGTTCTTAAGCGTCGCCGACGTGCGTCTCCTCAGACCCTCGTCGTCTGGAGTTTCAATCGAACTGACTCAGCTTCGGCGTAATTGGCCGATTTTCTTTTTTCTTTTATCTTTTGTGTTTTCTAGTTTCTGCGCGTGCTTGCGCACCACGCTTCGTGCCAAGCAGGAAGTCTCCAGCAGATGCGAACAGGTGGTGAACGCAAAGACGCGACCAGTCTCTCCGTGAGGTAATTGGCAGCGCGTCTCACTCTCGCCTGTACGCGGCGTTCCTGGATCCCTCCGCTTAATCGCGTCACTAAAATCAAAACGAAAAAAAAAAGCAGATGTCGACCACTGTCGCCGCGTCTTATGCCGTTACGAAGCGTTCTTCTGACGGCATTTTTTTTACCACAGTAGCAGGACAAATTAGGAGGCTGAAAATTCCCACGTCCTGCGTCGGAATTCTGCTTCCTAGAGTTACTAGAATTTATGTTTTCCTCTCAATGCAACAAATTTCACTCAAATCGGTCAAACTCATGTCTCATAAAAAGACTTCTGCGTTTTATATACACAGTTAAATACGGAAGTCGGAGTCGCCCTCGAGCTAAAGCTTCTAAAGAAACTTCCTCTTAGGAAACAGGCAAGAAGGTTGCCAGCAGGTTTGTCTTGGCCATCTCGCCTGCATCTAACAGATATCGGTTGTTGTTGTTTTTTTGTTATTGTTGTTGCTGCTTTTACCGTTGTTGTTGTTGTTCTTACAAACACACCTCGTAGGCTGCCGTTTTGTGGCTTACTGACTGAAAAATGTCGAGGTACTCTCGAAAATCGCTTACATTACTATATAGATAGCGATCCTAGCTCTTTCTCTCTCGCCATTTCTTCTACACACAGAACGACAACGATGTATTCCCGATTGTAAATGTACACTTGCACTAAATATCTGCTTGCATCAATATGTACCTACGAACACAAGGCTGTGCAAACTTTCCGCGTGTCTTCTGTTTGGTGTGCAACGTATGCCTGTGTCATCCGCTCTGCTTCTCGGCGCTTACGCATCATCCTGAGGCCGTACTCCCTTGGGCTCTTTTCGTTTCTCTCTACATGGCGCATATTCATGAAGGATAAATTACTTAGAATATAATATAACTAGAAAGGGACATCCAGTGCAGTCTAGAAAGCAAATAAAACATTCTAGGGCAAATTAGGCGAAATGGAAATTAGAATATTGTCCTACGAAGTTAGCATGAAAACTGCCTTTAATACAAATAGCAATTCCTCAAGGGCTCAGCAATTATCCCTATGACAGTGTCTAAGAGAGAACGCTCCAAGAGAAAAAATGCCAGAAGCAGCACCTGCCAACATATTCTTGCTCCTAATTTTCTTCTCCTAATGGCATCTGATTTACGTTCTCACACCTAATAATTTGCGAAAGTGTTCTGGGACAATGAGTGTAGTCCAGGGTAGTGTAGAACAGCCTACTTTCATCATCTTCAGTCGCATGCGCCTATTATCACATACGTTCACACTTGTGTCATAATCATCATCTCTGTGTGTCTCGTAGTACAGCCAGTTTTCCTCTTTTGCATCTGTTCGTGTGTATAATTTCATACGCATATTTTTCCCACCTGTGCGTCTGGACTTCGGATCACACCGCAATTTTATATACTTCTTTAATAATTTGGCTCGCTGATCAATTTATGTGGCGTGCCCGCTACTTTTATAGCGCGTGTGCGTGTATGTGTGTGTGCGTGCGCGTGCGTGTGTGTGTGTGTGTGCGTGTGCCTGCTCTCACATGTAACAAATTACATCTGGAAATATTTTACCCTCCTTCGCTCTCTTCGCGTTTGCGTGTGTCGGAACTTTGATGAAGTTATGATTGCCTTACGCAGCAGTACTACAGGAGACAGTAAACTACAGTTCGCGTAGAGTTTCTTGTGACCTTTCTCGTCATCTAATATATTTATTTTTTAGCACTGCTACGTCAAAAAATATTAAAGTGACTAAAGGCCTTTTATTCTTGTTCTTGTTTTCTTACTTTCACTTTAACAAAATAACATCACACCCGCCTTTCAACTACACAAACACAAATATATTATAGATGAAATGATCCTTTATGCTTTTGAACATTTCAATATCGTACTGTATAATTATATAACGGAAAAAAATTCGTCAAGCTTCCCGATCACCTCTCACTCACCGCGTTGTTCCAACATGCTCGTTGCGGGAAGCACACTCCTTTGTATGATCTCCTGGTACGAGCGATTGCTAAGAACAATCAATGATATGCACTTTGCTTTAATTACAGCTACACTGCTTGCATCATTAACAGGACGTGAGCTTCTTGTGCCGAACGCTTACCAAGCATAACAGCAAACAATCGATAATTGTGTATAGTCAATCAACTACCTTGTAAGAGCTCACCTTCGGCTCGCTCACTGTATGTTACTTTAATTGGTCACGTTTTTTTTATCCCAGTTATTTGCCAGATTCCTCTCAGCATTATTTTTTGCCCACCACCGTTTTTCGTTTAAACCATAGGTAGCCACACAATCAGTTCCAGTTGTGACATAATACTGGCCCATTAAATATTTGTATAATATTTACAGCCATGGCCCGAATGACAGAAGTAGGAAAGCTTGGACGAGCATTGCTGGTTTCGGAACTGTTTTGTTTCGCAATGGCATCACGAGACTGGAATCAACAACAGCAACAAATGCGGATAGACACACTTGTGGGTCTACCCGTAAGAATGCACCGCCGAGAATACGTCGAAATATATAGAAATTTTAATGCATGCATGAATGAATGAATGAATGATGTCAGACATGAAAGCACAGCTGCCACGTCAACGCCATCATACAAACAGTGTTACTGCACTACACGCTGCTCAGGTTCGCTTCAAGGAACAGCAGGAAAGGATGTTTATGTTTCACTCTCATGAGCATGCAAGTTCTAAAATATTATGCCTGTCAATAAAGCATGTAAACGAATCTCGCCCTCGTTCCATCAACTGCGGGTGGTCGTCAGGGGTGAATAAAAGAAAATGCATAGGTACGACTTGGAGTCGAGAAAAAAACATTTGGTGGAACGAACCACAACTTTTCCGAGTCATAAGGCAAACCTAATTGGTGTGAAGTTTTAAAATGCGACGTTTCCTTAACGTTGTGCTCATTTGGGTAACACTAAAGGGTCATCATGAGGGAAAAGTAGAAAAAGAAATTGCGGAGATAAGATATGAAATGAGGAGATTCGTTTTTTTTAAGCATACGCGAAGCCATACATGTGTTCATAAAAGTATAACTAGACCGATTATTACTGATTTAGTAAAAAATATAGTTGGGAAGGCCATGGGGTGCCTACGGCAGATAACCACAGGTCTATTATACCTACAGAATGGGTGTCAAGATAAAGAAAGCGCAGTTTAGCACGGTATAAAACTCGATGGTGCTACGAAGTTGCGAAATATGCACGCGTGAGATGGGAGGGGGGGGGGGGGGGTCAGCAGGCGCGAAAAGGGGCTAATTGGAGATCACAGGGAGAGGCCTTCATCATGCAGTTCACGTAGTTATGATGATGATGATGATGATGATGATGATGATGATGATGATGATGATGATGGTGGTGGTGGTGGTGGTGGTGGTGGTGGTGGTGGTGGTGGTGGTGGGGGTGGTGGTGGGGGTGGTGAGGAGGAGGATGATGATGATGATGGTCATGATCGCACGATCGTAAATGTCGCCGACGTTCATCCCTTCTTCGATATGCCGTTCCAGGTGCCTCCTGTTGCGGTCCTCTGAGCCAGGGGGCGCCGCCTTTCGATCGATGTTGGTGACGTCACGAGAGCGTGCTTTACTGGACCGTGCTAATCGCGAGACGACGCACGCCAGATGGCGCCACAACCATCCCCAGGTACGTGTGGCCGGCACTTTTCTTTGCCTTCTTGTTCCGTCGCCCAAAAACACAGCAGCAAAAACATCAGCACGAGGGTTTTGAAAGAACACACAGAAAACTTAGTTTGGGTTCGCAATATCCAGTCCTCACTTTTGGCCCCACAACGAAGGCAGGGAAATGCTTACTGAGAAATATGGGCAGTACGTTTCCCTCAAAGTGGCCCCAAAGATCACCTGTTTCAGCGTTCGACGTTTCAGAATCGCATACCGCGCTTACTCGAAAATAAGTCGAACAGGAACTTAGGTCGACCCCTGTTACATCGAGCTCGCCGAGAAATAAATAATCACAGCTCGAATATAATTACACCCATATCCTTTTTAGGAAAAAAAACGAAAAGCTTTGCGTATGACATATTAGAGACGCATGGCATTAGAGAGTTTTAGCTTAGGGGACGCAAGCCGCACCAAGCTTTGGGGGGACGCAGAGTCCACTGTGGGCCCCCTTCGCGCTCTCTTGTGCTCTCGGTGGGTTCTTACGTACGCCCGGCGGTTAGCGTCCCCTAACTTAAAGCTCTCTATTCACTCAGCTACTAAGTCTTGCGGTTCAATTCCGCAAGCTCCAACTTCGTCAGGGCTGCCAAAGAAGTCGCGCTCATCGGATGCATCGCACAACATTTATGTAGCCTTGAGTCTATATAACGTTCGCCCCGCCACCGTGCTCGTCACCCCCAACTACGCCGCCATTTGGGTGCTGTCGAGAGCGCCGGACATGCAGCATTTCTTATAAGACCGTCGGGATAATCTACAGAGCGGTTTCACGGCGGGCGCGATGGAGAAACTCTGTTAGCTCGGTACTTTCGCTAGCTTCGTTACACGAGTGTAAGTCGAGAGTCTTTGATTCCCGAATGTAGGTCTATAGCTCATTTTGGGCAAAAGTTCTTTTTGTTTTGGAAAAAAAAACAAGAAAGGACGAGAAGGTCGAACTATATTCGAATAATTATATCGTTTAAGCCTAACTATGTCGATGTTCTTCAACCTATAAACAAAAGCACTGCGCGTCTCTCACGCCTCTGGAGACCTTCGAACCTGCCACGCAGCCACCGCACACGCGCCCACCGTGGCAACACCAAGGCACAGTCGGCAGTGACGGCGACGGTGGTGCAAACGCACCTCGAGTGTCCGTATAATTGATATAGCAGCCCAAGTTCTGCGATGCGTTCCTCCTCAGTGTCACCGATGCCGCTGTCAAAACTGCATCGTTGTTTTTTTGGAAGTAGGCAGCGCTGTTCGCTTCGAGAATTACTTTGTTTTCTACGTCGCAATCAAACGTCCAGTAGCTCTTCTCGGAGCGATACTCGCAGTTGCCAGCCTACTGACTATCCCACCTGACAACTACGCGCAGAGATCTACGAAAGATCGACATTTGGGCGAGTTAGTACTGGTTGAACATCTTGAAGGGGCAGCGCAATAAGACGAAGACAGAAGGCAGTAGCACGCGCTGTCCTGTGTGTTCCTGCCTTCTGTCTTCGTCTTATTGCGCTGCCCCTTCAAGACGATCTATGAAAGAAAAAAAAATATTATCAACGTCACTCCATCAGTCACAGAGATCGTCCGTACTCGTTTTGTACCTTGGGCCAAAATTTAAAAAAAAATACAGAAAGAAAGCGCTAGTGTGCCCTGTTGCTGGACAGATGCAAGATAATGTTGTTTGCCGCCGCTTGGAAAAAGTGAGATTACTTTTTTTCATTTCGCCGGAGAACCTAACTAGTTATTAATTTATTATTTCTCAAATATATACGACCGAAATTGTCAATTAGAATACTGTAAGCCATAATGAAAAATTCCCGGCCCCTCTCCCTGTTGCTAAATACGTGCTACGTGAAACTTCTTCCCTGTAAGAAGCCCGCGAAAAGTGCAAGGAGACTAGTCGCGTTGCACTCTTCAATGCGTAAGCATTCTTTGGCGAGTACACCCAGCAAAATCTGACTGGCACGCGAAAGCTGTAATACCTTGTATCTGTGCAAAAAAATGCGTAATTGTCCAAGTTAAGACATTTAATCATTAAAATAATGCAAATATAGACGATTGGTAGTCCTATAAGCGATAAGGAACAATTGAAACTAGAAAGCAAATAAAATCGATCAGTGAGAAAACAGTTCTCGTCAGGCCGCCTTGAAAGCGTGCTTTTCCGCATTAAATGTGTGCGTGCAAAAAAGCTTGTTTTGGGGCTGCTGAGTATGAAGATATCTGATTGGTACATGTGACAATAGTATAATAAAATAATAAGAATATTTGACCCGCCGTCGCCGGGTCAAGGTCGTAACAAAAAAGAAAAAGAAGAAATTAAAATAAAGAAAAAAAGCAGCTGTACTGAAACCGATTATACGATCGCTTTGAAAGGGTCCTCCAGCTTCCTGGCAACTCATCTCCACATCGTTCAGTGCACGGATTTAATTTCTTTGGAACAGGAAATGCGATGAGTAGACATTCGTAAGCTAGGAAAAGCAAGCAAACAAAATCGATGTAACAGTCGAACCATTCAGTGCACGGATTTAGTTTCTTTGGCACAGGAAAAGCGATGAGTAGACATTCGCAAGCTAGGAAAAGCAAGCAAGCAAAATCGACGTAACAGCCGAGCCAAATAATGCTTGCGCAATAGTAAGTAACCCTAAGAATTTCTGTGGCCTGTTTGTATTTCGCGGCCCTTCCTTCTAGGTTTCTTTCTGAGTTTTAGCGGCACCAAATTTTCAAGAATTTCCAGTGGCAGATGGCACAACTCTAACCCTTGAGCTAAACTACTCGATGAGGCAGCCATTATCTCTAAGATAAATAAATATGGTTTATTTAATAGTTAACAAAATTTCTCTAATTAAGTTTTTTTGCTGATTACCTTACGGCACACATACGGATTTCAGCTACGGCGTTTGCTAAGCATAGTGGCTTGGAACGAATTCAGAGGTTTTAAGATAACGTTTTTTTATGGATTGAAGCATGAAAGTAACTGGAACGCCAATGCATTTTATCGGACACTGAAAGTGAATACCTCGAAAGTGGCGTGTTCCTGAGAATTCGTACCAAGTGAACACGCCTTGCGAACTTTCCGGATGCAATTCGTAAATTAAAATATATGTTTTAAAGTAATAATTTAAAAGCTAATCTGACGCAATTGTGCTAATTATTCAATTAGGTATTCTGATTTCTCGTAGAAGAAATGGCAACCTCATCGAGTAATATTCATCAAGGCTTAGAATTATTCTATCTGCAACCGGAAATTGTTAAAAATTTGGTGCAGCTAAATATATACCTGGTAGAAAAAAAAGAAAAATGTATCGCAAAATTTTCACGATGGCCTACAATTTTTCCATTGACCATCTGCGTTGAACATATTTAACGAAGTTGATTAATTAAAATAATTAATTATATATTTAGGTGGAATCCAAATTCTCTAACTTAGCACAAGCGACGGCAAACAACATTGCCTTGATTCTGTCCAGCCACGTGACACTAGCGTATCTTTAGAGTTTGGCACAAGTTACGTGGGACACCCGGTACATTTATGCCACCTTGCATTGCGTAGCGATGTACGCGAAGACAAAGAAACCTAATTCTCAGTCGCTACTTTAACCGGTGCCTAAATGCAATACCTTCATCTCGAAGCTTTATGTGTTATTCTGCCAGCCGCACATCTCGAGAGAACATCTGTCCAGTTTTCTCAGTAAAAAGAATAAAAAAAAGTTGTCTCTTGATTCTTTCATTCATTCATTCATTGGCTGACTGACTGACTTACTTACTACTGCAAGATTCACAGAGCCGCTACATTCATGAAGCCACTAATTCATAGAGCTTTGATGTTTAGCACTTTTTGATGCTTTGTGATCGAATAAATAAATACCTATTTCTACAAGATGTCAGAACCCTTCTTTTGAACAAAGAAGGACAGCGGAGATGGGTCAAAGTGTCAAGCCGGTAGAGTTGGTGAAAACTTGTGGGACTCTCAAACTTGCATTCATTGCGAGATTGGGATTGTAGCTGTACAGTGAAGACTGCTGGTGAGCCAGTCGGTATCTTCGCCGACTGGAAAGTTCTGTGGCGACGACATTCGGTGCCGAGCGCGCCTCCCACCAGCCGGTCAGTAACAATTGCGGCCTCACTTATGCCTTTTCATCGCATCTTCTTCTTTCTCGTCCCGGTCCAGGCATTCGATGCTCGGCTGATTCGAACCTTTCTGCCGCCGCCTCCACTTGAACTTTCCAGACCTTCCCGTCCCAGACCAAGACATTCTGTCCTATTTGCTGTGCGCGTCGCGGGATTATTTCTTTTTTCTCGGCTTTGTGCTTTCCCTCTCTCTCTCTCTCTCTCTCTCTCTCTCTCTCTCTCTCTCTCTCTCTCTCTCTCTCTCTCTCTCTCTCTCTCTCTCTCTCTCTCTCTCTCTCTCCCCTATTTGTGTCCTCTCACTTTCACCTCCTCTCAAACGCGGATGCTTATTGCTTTCTTATTTCCCATCGGTATTGCGCCGCTCGTGCCACACGTTCCGCGAGCTCTCTCCTCGCTTCGGGTCGCCTCTCGTAGTTTGTTCCTTTCTCTATCTCTTCGTTTCTTTTTTTTTCCTCCCGTCTTTAATCTCTAGCTGCGCACCGGCAGAGCCAAAGCTCTATCTTGGCCCAAAGGTTTAGTCGAAAGCTGGAGCGCGAAATTGGCCACGGGCCCCCGGAGTTCCTCCGGACGTGTTATTGCCTGCGGCTCCAGAGTGACAGCCGCCGACCGAAACCTGCTGCTACTGCTGCTGCTGCTGTGTGTGAGAGAGAGAAGGGCCTCCACTCCAGCGCTTTCCTGGCCTTCAACACACGCACTCCCCACCTCCTCTTTTTTGCAACGTCCAACTAGGCATCTCTCCTTCTCTCTGCCTTTCTTTTCGAATGAAACGAAAAAGCGAACGAACGACAAGTACAAGAAAGACACACATTGCCAGCAAACGGTGAGGACGAGAGGGAAAGCTGGCTGCGGCGCGCTAGGGGGCCTGCTGCTCGCTTATATCGGCCCGCGACGGCCCTTGCATTCCCGCGTATTCGCCCTTCCACCAGAGCTCCTTTTGGCGCGCTTTTCTGTATGTTTGGCGCAATTTCCTCTCCCCTTGTTCTTTTTTTTCTCTCTCTCTCGGCGCTCGTATCATTTCGCGCGCTTTTGGCCTCCCGCGTGAGCAGCGCCACCGAGTGGCTCTTACGTAATTATTGGCCCGCGCTCGCTGCGTGCGCTCCTTGCAGCTCCGCAGCCCACGCGCCTCCCCCTCCCCCCTTCCATCACCTTCTCACCCCATGCCCTACCCCCTCTCCCCGGGTATCAGAGTATATACGAGGTGGCGGCCGGCGCGCTGAAATTGGTGGCTGTTTAATTTCCTTACTGTCGCGCGAGTCGCTTCTCTAAGGTTTTTTTTTTTTGCAGTATTTTCTTTTCAGCCATTTACTTGGTTTTCTTTGCTCGCTTGTAATCGTTCGGAAAATTTCCACGTAGCTCACTCTTCTTCCTTTCTTTCTTTATTTCTGCATGGTACAAAATTATTGCCGCAATGTCCTACTGGCACGCTTGTAATTAGTTGCCGGCATACTGCGCCACTTTGCTGTCCTCAATATTGTTTTTCTTCTGTTTTTCTTGTACATCTTCCACCAAGGCGAAGTTACACTACTCCTAGCATGGTTTTCACCGTAATACGCCTCGCTATAGCGATAGAAACCTGATGCAGGAGCCATGTTTCTTGTTATCCACTGGAACCATTTCCTCACCGCAGCCATGAAGAGATTTGCAAACTCGTGTTAGCATGCTTTATTTCCTCCTAGAATTCAATTCCACCGCGTATCGTTTGTTGCGGACTATTGTCACCATGTTGATCATCCTGAATGAAAAGGTAAGGAACAAAATCGCAGCCCTGCAGCTGCTATAGATCGTGCTGTGCTATAGATCGTTCTGCGAGGTGCCGTACTTTCTGGCCGAAGCCGAAACTATTGAATTTCATAGAGTGACGTGAGCAAAACGCGTGTCGAAACCAGGTAACATCGCCTCCAGCTGTAGGATGGCTCATCAAAAGGCCATTGGCGGCGCGGGCGAAATTAAGCCCAACTCACACTGTTGGAATTCTAGCTCTCAGAAGTTTCGACAGCAGCGAGGCTATAGTATGTACCAACTGTACGAAACGGTACCTTTTTGAAATACACGAAAAAATAATCGCTGTATTTTTTTCTCAGAAATGCGTTTTACAAAAGATGTGAGTCAAGCAGGTTTAGGTGCGATGAACCCAAAGGTATATTTTCTCATTATTGTTTTTTGCCATTTTTTTCCGTTCTTTTTTTTTTTTGCCAATATGTTATTAGCGACACATTCCCGGTAAATCACAAAGCCTCCCCTGTCCTTCATTGTTCTTAGAAAAGGAAAACGCCCTGGTTACACAGAGAACAACCGAGACCTGGGTGCCCCTAGCAACTAATGACGACAAGTGACATCCCTCACGGGAAAAAGAAAAATACACGAACTTGACATTCCACCTTTCGTTTCAGGGAGTCTTAATGGAAAGTTTGAAGCGTGAATGTTTGCACAAAGGCAGAACGAGAGCTAAAGGTGGTGTTCTTTTTTCTTTTTTTACCGACGTCCAGAGTACATCTCCATGTGTGGTGTGCTCGCCTCATTTAGTAGTTTGCTCCGAGATCGTTGTATAAGCCACGCAGCAAATGGCAAGAGACGCGCTGCCTTCACTGACTGGCTGAAAATGTTTGCCTGGCTGACGGCCCGGCATACTACTACTACAGGTGTTGGGTGTGCCCGTTCGGGTCCGCAGACGCAAGGGCGGTTTTTGTGTGTGTTTTTAATCGAATGACAAGGGCTATCGAAGCAAGGGTTAGCCAGTAAGCTGGTAAGTGGCGTGCTTGAACGACGCTGTCTTATACAGCATACTTACATCAGCCGTTTTTCAACCCGCATGAAACCATGTAGTAGCGCCTTGTGTACCACTTGGTGCCCGAACGATTGGTTACTATAGCTTTATGGGCTCAGTTAAGGGTGTGTTGTCCGAATTGGCCTAGAGCTAATGCATTCATTTCAAAGTCAACGCATCCCGACCTACCCTGGTCACCGACCATCAGCGAGGGTACTATGGTGAGCTACGGCTTGCGCAAACTACCACACACTTAAGCTTGTTCTCTTTTGTTGTTGCTTTTTCCGCGCCTTTGTTGTAATTGCTGTTGTGCGTTGTACTCTTTTTCTCTTCCTTTATCCTTCTTTGTTCCCTTTTCACGATGCAAAGTAGCAAACAAGTAGCAGTCGGCAGTCGTTAATTGGACTCTTGCGGGACCTCCGCAACTTCTAGTCGAATTATCCGAAGGGTGGAATTAACGAAACCGCGGCAAATTGAACGGATTCAAACACTATTTTATTACTTGAAGTGGTCTGTCGTCATTGACAGACTACTTGCATAGTGGGGTGCCAGTGGCGACCAAATGAACTGAAGCAACATTTTTACAAGTTCGAACTAAATCTGCGTTCCTTCTATAGCCAATGTTTGATTTCTCGCCGGAACTTACCAGTGCATTCGAATTAAGCGAAATGCCGAATGAACAAAGGTTGAATTAACGGGAGTCAACCTTAATGCCACCTGATTGACCTCCCTGTCTTGCCTTTTATTCCTCGCTCTCTCTCTCTCTCTCTCTCTCTCTCTCTCTCTTATGTCTGAAACCTTCGTAATGTCACTAGAGAAAAAAATTTCAAGGTACAGTGACATTATTTCGTCCAGCTGCTGTCCTTCTCATCCTTGCGCTCTGCCTTCATTGCCTATGCGGGATTTCCTTGGTGCTGTCACGTGGAATTTCGGTTGGTTAGTGGCATAGATTACTTATTTTAAAGCTATCAAAGCTTTTCCACGTGGCATGGTGTAGGCCAACTTACACACGAAGAAGGATTTACACCACGCAATAGTTTCAAAACGAGTATTGGTGATGAATATGGTACGACACAAACGGAAACGTCTTTCTTTTTTTCTTTTTTGTATGCACGTTGAGATGTTTGGAACCTTTTGAGGGCGCACGGCACTCCATGTAAGAGCAGGCTTACAGAGAAAGGGGGGGGGGGGGGGTAGTGTGGCGCTACTTTGGAATTTATCTGGGAACTTTACTTCTCTTGCGATCGCATTGTTCCCCGCGAACACACACTCACTTCGGTCCCTAAAGAACCAAACCTTCCTCGGTTGCCTGCAAACGCTCATGCCGTCTTCTCACTGGCGTGTTTCGTTTGCGTGGTCATCGCTGCGAAATTTCCCCAGCCGACCCAAGCCCGCGTCTCACTGAACTTGCTGCCGAGGCGGAAACCGCAGCGTCAGTCGCCCACGTCAGCAGTGAAGATTCAACTTCTACTGAGCACCTCCGAATTTTGCCAGTGACGCCTGGTGGCGGGGAGCTGCTAAGCTCGAGGTTGCGGGTGCGATTCCGACCGCGGCGGCCGCACATTTCGATGCGGGTTAAATGCAAGAGCACTCGTGGACTTAGATTTAGGTGGACGCTAAAGAAACCTGGGTGTGGGGAGTGAGTGAGTGAGTGAGTGAGTGAGTGAGTGAGTGAGTGAGTGAGTGAGTGAGTGAGTGAGTGAGTGAGTGAGTGAGTGAGTGAGTGAGTGAGTGAGTGAGTGAGTGAGTGAGTGAGTGAGTGAGTGAGTGAGTGAGTGAGTGAGTGAGTGAGTGAGTGAGTGAGTGAGTGAGTGAGTGAGTGAGTGAGTGAGTGAGTGAGTGAGTGAGTGAGTGAGTGAGTGAGTGAGTGAGTGAGTGAGTGAGTGAGTGAGTGAGTGAGTGAGTGAGTGAGTGAGTGAGTGAGTGAGACAGCTTTACCCGGGTGCTAAAAAAACTAATCCGGAGCCTGACACTACGGCGTGTTCCACCGTGGTTATGTCCCGTAAAACATCAGAATTCGTTTTTGTCAGTCCTACTTGAAACTACAACATGCTGCCGACAACACCGGTGCAATTCAGAGCACTGCCACATAGAGACAAGAATAATTCCAGCGCGGGAGAAATGTAGATAAGTCTAACCTCCCATGACCTGCCTCTGGAAGGCGCCTCAAACGCGCCGTAATCGACCTCTACGCGGGACCTTCAAAAAAAGAAAAGGAAAGCCAGCTGTGCCCTACACAACTGGATCGCGAGAGCGAAGATAGCAATGTGGCATCGAGAGCGAAACCGCACGAGTTATCCGAGAAAAAAGAAGTGGAGACCAGAAAGACAACCCTAAGCCACAAGAGCGCCAAAGTGAGCAAATCGCTGCTTGCTAAGCCTAACGCCGTGTTCTCAAAAAGGCGCGCGTGCGAAGGCACGTACTCGTACCCCGTGTTTCCTTGCGGCGCGGGAGGCGAGACCGCGGTTGTACGCGCGCGATCGCACACAGCCGAAACTTTGGGACATTTGAATATTGAGAGTTTCGGGGCGAGCGAGGGAAGGAAATAGAAAGAGAGCAAAGAATCAAAGCCAATAAAAAACAAATAGGAGTACCGCCACTGCAGCGACAGAGAGCCAACCGATTTTCCTTTCCCGAATCCCCCAAAGATCCCCGCGAACAGGCCAAAGGCTTATCCGCCATGCGTTCGCGTTCCTCCTCCGGAAACTTGCGCGCCGAGAGGGACGTGATGTCAATGCCGATCGGTCTCTCGCGACGACGCTCCGCCCAGTGCCGGCTCGTATCACAACTGCCCCGGTTCCGGTTACCCCCGCCAAGTGTCGTTTCCCACTCGGTGGAAAGTTATAGGAGTCTCGGTGCTCCGGTTTACCCTGCTCTTCCTTCTTCGCGTTTCTCGCCTTCCTCTCTTTCTTTCTTCATTTCTTTCCTTCTTTCTTTGTGCGAGGTTTATTACAGCTTCTGTCTCTTTATTATTCTGCGGTTGGCGCTGTTCAGCCCACCCACCGTTTTGCTTCTTGCTATGGATTAGATAAAACTTCCTTCGTCTCTTGCACAAGCGGTCACGAAAGTTTGCGGAACGCAATGCGGCTTCCACGTCAAATACCAATTCCTACTACGTTAAGGAACTGCACTTCTGATTTCATTGATGACTGTGTAGTTCGCAAATGCTGTTGGACGCTGAAACTCTGAAACCGAGGCTATCGGCCAATGCTTCGCTGGAATTCTGAAATTCTCGCAAATTTCGTCTCCCGTAGACTTTTGAGCCCGACTGTGCATTGGTAATATCTCCCATTTGTCCCTTCCCCCTTTTTACTCGCTATCGGTTACGTGTGCCTCGAAATTCGGTTTTTATTATTCGTCTTAGGCAATCTCCTATGATGAAATAAGGAAGTGAGAAAGGAATGGAAAAGGGTGTTGGGCCCCTGTTGGCTACCCTAAACCGGGAAAAGCAAGAAGTGGGACATAAAATATGAGTGAAAAAATGGGGAAATCCATTCATTACACGCGAACGCACGCTCAAGTGTTCGTCATTCAGTCACGACTGGTCACATAGGTTTTGCAAAGGGCGAGTCTCTGGCCGTCGAAGAAAGAAGCAGGCACAGAACAGTTCTCAAGGTTTCGTCATAACCACGTGTATTGTGGCTATAGCACTGTCCCGCATTTTAATCAGGGTGGAATGAGTGTGTTCGAGCCTTCAACCTACCCGTGACGCGTCTGGGCGTTGCTTCGGCGAATGAGCTGCAGCAGGGATTGGCTTCGTATTTACCATTTTTGATTATTCTGATGCTACTGGTCATACTCCTGGTGATAGTATGCGGTGAAAGTGACCGACTGTGATTGTGTGCTCGTGCTTCCTTGCTCTCTCTCTCTCTCTCTCTCTCTCTCTACTTTATCTCATTACCTCCGCCTTTCCACAGTCTAGCGTAGCTAACCGGATTCTGCCTTCGGGTTAACCCTGCCTGTCTTCCCGTTTCTCCTTTCTCTCCACCTCTTGAGAAACGTTCGTACAACGTAATTTCGTACGTGTATTCTTTTACGAGAGATCACCCCCTTTCGAAAAGTTCACCCTTGTTTCTAGCATGAACTTTTCCCATTTCTTGAGGGGAGGGGCGAAATTACAGAAACATTACCCGTTTCTACAAACACCTGCAACCCTCCGCCGAGCGAGCTAGCAGCGCTGCCGAGCTCGCGAAATTTTACGGTGAAAAGCCAGCAATGGTAAACTCCGTGCATAAAATGGAGGCAGGTAGGTTTTCATGATCCCGTATGACACATAGCCAGAACCACAAGTTGTAAACGTTGGTACACAGCTCTCGAAAAACAAGTGAGTGCTTGAGCATTCCGCTGGCCAGTAAAGGCGAGTGTTCGTGCTAAGCTCCCCAAGGTTATGAACAAATACCGCTTCATAGCCATGAAAAATGTGCCTAATGTCGCTGTCACGCGATCACATTCGAGCATGCCTGAGTCGAAGCAGATCCAAATAAATGCACACCGAATACTCTTACGTGCCGTACTCAAGCATGCTTCACTTTGCTCCTTGTTACTCACTCATTTTCTGGTGCTCTGCAAGTAAGCTCGCGTGTCTACCGTTGATGGCAACTTAAGTAACTATGCATAGTCCCAATTATTCCAGAGCCTCTCTAAAGCCTTCTTTAATTGTCCAGGTGTGTGTGCTTATTTATTTCTTTCTTTTTTTAAACGCTCAGTGTTTGTTTACGCGTTGAACAAATACGGGAGGCCACTAAACCAACGTTTTTACGCTGCTCTTGCTTTAGCGCGATAGCTTTAAGGGTCCCGTGTCGCAGGAATTCCGGTGTCTACGTCAGCGTCCGCAGCGTAGTCCTTTGGAGAAAAAGTCATCCCCGACCACGCATCTCGAACCATGCCGACTATCCGCGTGGCGCATAGGCGTTACTGAACTAAGCGAATTTCTCAAAGTCAAATGCGTCAGAACATTCGTAAGGTAGGACTTACAGACAACCTACAGACATGATAGCGTCGGATTGGAATTTGAATATACGAGAAAACATAATTCTGTTGCGCGGAAACTCAAACGCAAACCCCTCTTCCAACTGCCGTTGGAGGTCTCCCTTAGTAGGAGCGGCGCGTCCCGCTCGCTTCCTTGCAGCACCATCCAGATGGAGCAGCAGTGGCGCCCGCCGTGAGGGAAAAGAAAGAAAAGAATCAGAAAGCTCGCCGTCATGCATAGAGTTCGGCGCCGTATGCAGAATACAGTACGCGGCACTCAATGGTTAGTGGAGGTAACAGCATGGCTGTCTAACCAAGTGGGGGTGTATTGACCGCCTTCGTGGTCTCACAAAAGTTGCAGCAGCTTCGAACAAACAGCAAGAGAAACACTGTTCTTGCAGCTACGACCCCTCGTACGCTCTATGCTAAAATGCGACCCCTCTCACCTGCATTCCACTGGCTGCGTCTTTCCATATTATATTTCAGGCCCCTCCCTTGTAGACGATACTGAATGTACGCGTGTTGGTATTCATGGTGCCGTACGCTCATTTTTTTTTTACAGCGGAGCTGTTAGAATCTTGCTGGGTTTCTCTTGACGTCCGCAGTGTAGCCGAGCTGGGGCAGAGAGAGCTGAGAGAGAGTGAAAGAAGAGTATAAAAACAGCATCGCGCAGCATAGCGACGCGGCGAGGGCGGGTGGAGCCTAGCGGAGGAGAAGGAGCGGTGCGCACGCGAACGAGAGACGCGGCCCGGATGCATGCCCTCTCCTGTGGCGTGCGAGGCAGGGGGATCAGGCGAGGGAAGAGGGGCGTTCTTCTCCGGCGGCTGCTAGCAAATGCGAGGGAACCTCGATGGCCTCCTCACCCGCCGCTCCGTACAGAGTGGAGAAAACCGCGGCGTCTACTACGGCGTTGGCCACGCGAATCGCGGATGCCGTATAGTAGGCGCCTTTGGTGGACGCTGTAGGGTCGCGGTGCAGGCGCTCGTGTGTCTTGTGTGCGGTTTGGCACTACTTCATTTGAATTTGGAGTTTATTTGCAACAATGTTGCGGCCTTCTGGCTGGCCTTCCCCCAAATCCGCTGGTCTCTGCTGTTCGCGATAACACAGCCACGCATAATTTTTTTATATGCTTCACCCTCGCAAAGAAAATGCATAAATTGAGCTCCGGGTGCTGGCAATCGCACTCTCGCTGAAGGCCGGACCCCGGCCGACACGTCAAAATTAAATGTTAGTCATTGCTTTCCCGTCTACGCCTGCACGTTTTTCAACTTATAAACGCCAGATCCGCAGAACTACATTATATATATATATATATATATATATATATATATATATATATATATATATATATATATATATATATGGCGTCTTCATTCATAAACCAAAACAATCTAAGAGGAAGCACGCGGTTTCATCGCAGCACACCTGATCACCCAGGTACCACCGCCTTCGCCTAAAGAATGTAAAAAAACAAATAGCGAAAGGCTCGAACTGCGCAAAGCGTGCACGCAGAACCACACGTGGAAGGCGAAAGGAGGACAGAGGTCACTAAGTGATGCCGAGGAGGAGAGGAAAGGAAGCCCCGGATCGTGAAGGCGGGCCCGGGAAGTAGGGGGGGGGGGAGGGCAACTGGGAAGGGGTAGCTCGAAGCCGCGGGTGTTCGAGCCGTGGGCTGAAAGCATGCCGGCCTCGTCGCCTGCCGTCGAGCTAAAGGCTTATTTGCATCCCGCACCCACGTGGCGCCGGCGGCGGCAGCAGCAGCAGCAGCACCAGCGGCAACAGAGCGGCGGCGATGCGGATCCAGCGCTCACCAAAGCAGCCCAGTAGTAGCGAGGCGGCAGCTGCTAAGCGCGTGCAGGGATTTCCGAATGAGTCGTTAGCAATCGCGCACGCACTCCCGCGTTGCAAACACCGGGGGAAGTTCTTCGTTTCTTTTTTTGTTTCTTTCGTTTTATTCCTTTATTTTTTTCCATGCGTCCGTCGTCTCAGCCGCTCGCGTATTTCGCTCTTCTTTCTTCTTATTTGACTCTAAGTATCTCTTTGCAATTGTGCATAAAGGAGGGAAAAAATGATGTCGATGATTTTGCTTAGTTCAGTTCAAGCAGTGAGCTTCAACGTAACGCACGACGTTCTTAACCCTATAACGCCCAACATGTGGCACAGGCGCGCCAAGTTTGAGGCCTCAAAATTCTGGTCGAAGCGCGAGAAGCTTAACCCTTTGTTGACCAGTGTAGCCTACGGGCAAAATACCAGAAAAAAATTTCTGCGCTAAGTTTCAGTATTCAGTACAAAGTTTCTAAATGTATTCGGCCAACACATAATGACGGACAGCCAGCGTCATTTGTTGGTTTAGAGTGGGAACACAGGACGAGGAAAAAGTTTGGCACACGACTCGCTTTCCTCTGAAAGCAAGGTCGGAGGACACAGAGCGACGCAAGATTTCCGCCCGCATGGGTGTCGCACGCGGGATCTAAAGCAAATTCAATGTATACCTGTGGTTCACGTAAGACCAGAGCTGTCTGCACAAGTTCCAAATGAAGCGACGGGGGGCTTGCGGCGACCAGTTCCAGTTTTCTGCCTGGTGTTTCCCGCCTATTGATGAAAAAGTATCTTAAAGATATCTTTGTTTCTTTTCATTGATTATGCTCGTTCTCGGTGTATTTTGCACATTTAAATAGAAAATAAGCATTTTCTTTCTGGTATATACATGTGCCGTCAGAAAAGTTTTACCCCATAGGCTATAGAGTAGTGTTTTTGTTACGTTCGAGTGGGCTTTCAGTTCTGTAGGTAGTTCAGCGAACCAATCAGCACTTCATTCTTATTATGTCAATTACGTATTGACTCGAATAAGCATTTAGTGTTTCTTGTGCACAAATGTACTCTCCGCGGCCAACAGTAAAGGTGAACAAATTACCCAAATTTTTATCTGTGTGGAACTGTGTTTAAGCCTTACAGGCTTAAGAAGGAATCACGTCGTCGTACTTGGAACGTATCCTGAGCATGGGGGGCGTCGGCCTTCGCTGGCGCGAGTCCGTGTAGCCCCGAGCAATGAACGCGTTATTACGATGCCCGAAGTGCGCACTATTATCCGTCTACTTTAATCTATAATCACGTGGAACGCATTTTTGATAACAACCCTGTGATTGCGCAACGTCCAAGCGAAAAAAAAGAAGCACTACGTCAGACACATGCTGCTTGTGGTGGCCACTTTAGGGAGCCGAAAATTACTCTATATCTTTGAACACGACTAAAAAAGCCGCAAGATATCTTGAAGATAAGAAGTTTGAGCGTTGGTGCAGTTTTTACGCCACGGTGATCTCGCGAGAAGAAGAGTATTCGTAAGTTGCGGTGAAATACCAAACGGACAGGCATTAGACAGAGAAGTGCTGAAAGTTGCCGTGAAACGTGTAAAATATAAACGCTCCCTAGTTATTTAGTAGTAGCGTGTAAGTTATCGCAATTTGCTGGTTATCAGCGCTTAATTGACTTTCGTGCGGCTTAACGTGCGTTCGAATTTCGATCAGCAATAAAGACAGTCTACTTCGAGTGCTAAGGAAGACAGCTTCGAGCCCTAGTTATGGAACACAATTGCAACGTGCGTCTTCGCTAATTGACGCCACCTATCGCCGCCGAAAGAAAAGCTATGCATATCACGCGTTATCACTGCATCCCAACACATATCGTGCGGTGCTATTAAAAACACAACGTAGCTAAGAAATCGTGACTACCTTTTCCTGTGCATAGGCGCCCTTTTCCGTCGTGTTTCCCAATATTCTTTGAATCCATCGCCTTGTTTAAACTGCAATGTGATCTGCACTGTTTTTTATTTCGGTGCTCATTTCGAGAAGCTGTCTTTCCTGTCGGTTTCTTCAGAATTAGAAGGAGACTTCCGATGGTTCGTGTGCGCTTAGCTGTCCATGCAGCCGACTAAGGCTAGCACTGGTACACAGTCTTAAGGTTCTCCCAGAAGACGCGGCTGGAACGCTGTCGCATGAAAGCACAGTGGCACATACAACATCGAGATTGGGTACACACCTCGTCGTTCGATTAAAAAGCAGCGCGTTCGCTTGGAGACTCCTGTCGAAATGCACAAGAACGAAGAAATCGTTCTTACTCGCGAACCACCGGACCAAATTTGATACGATTTGTTGCATTTAACAGGAAATGTTTAGGTCTGGCGACTGCAAGAGTGACAGTTATTTTATTTAAAGGTGCTAACACTTCCTTCGTAAACATTCTTCAAATATTCAAAATTTCGGAATGCGAAACTATCCGGTTTGCTTATCTAAGCCAGCAATAAAAATACGATATCACTTTATTTATACTGCACGTAACAATAGATATAAAGTGGGAAAAATTATTGAGTAACACAGCGCTCTCAAAACATCCCTAATGTGTATGCAGACATTTTTCAAAACCCTTGCAAATAAT